>NC_072732.1:84762564-85062564 GCF_026930045.1 Uloborus diversus | reverse complement strand
ATACATATATATTTCACAATGAAATTATTTTAAATCATTATTTTAAAATACTAACTGAATTGTGTTCAAAAGATCAAAAGGAAAAGTTTATTAATTAGTTTTACTGAAAATATATATTTTCTTCTATCTTCTAGTTCCATTTTTCGATTGAAATACTATATAATATTCGTGCATATGCTTCATTTAGCAAATTTTTTGATAGCTATTTACTGACTTCTTTGTATTTAAGAATTATTTAATAAGTATCTGTACATTCATGGTTAAAAAGCACAGTAGACTCCAAATACAAGAATAATAGTTGTTGTTCTTATCCTCATATATATATAACAGCCAATGATCGAGTAACGCTCTTGACCTCATCAACAATGAAACTCGCTCCACGCCATGATAATTTGATAAGATGTTTTGGTAATGTTTAAAATGCAGGGAAAGGCTTTATTGTAACAAGGCTGAACTGGATCCTGTAACTTAACTGTTTTACTGGTGAGACTGTCATTTCAGGGCACTAAAAAAACAAAAAAGTGGTCAACAATGAACGTTATTTACAGAAACTTAGGGTTAATCCACTGGAGTTAGGGTTTAAAATATCAACTATCAAAATGTCACCAAACAGGCAATTTCTTCGTTCAAATGTGGAATCAATTTTCATCCATCATATCTTGACGGGCGATTTTCTAGTTGTTATATAATTTCAAAATATCAATTTAAATCGTATCTAGCTTTTTAATTTACAACTTTTCTTAGAGTTTTTACAAGAGATTTGTCTTCTTTTAAACATTTAGATTATAACATTTGAAGACTTAGTGCAAAATGTTTGCTAATTGAGTCTTCAAACTACCTATAAACCATTTATGTTTGTCACCGAAATATGATTAGCTTTTTACAGTATATCTAATTTTGGTGCTGCCGTATTATCACAAATAGGGCAAAGATTACCTCCTAAAGGATCGAAATCGGATGACTACCGCCAAATGTAGAAATTTAAAATTTTTATATTTCCATATTGTTAGTAAAATATAACTAGGTTTAGAGTGTCAAATTTTGTTGTGATGATTCATTACTGTTACTATCGGTCATTTCCCTACAGTTGTTGTTTGAATTGAAATTTTAAATTTAGAATGGAACATTTTGCACAGAAGTTGTTTTGAATCAGCTTAATAAACTAAATCAAATCCATAGTTCTGTTCATTTGTTTTCCTGAAGAAGGGTAAAGATTATACATAAAAATACTATGTATATGCAATGTGTTCGTAAGTGTATTTATTCATCTTCCTAAGTTTTAAAAGTAATACTTCCTCTTATCACCCTTAAATGACTCTGCATGCGAAACTCCTAAAATAGAAAATGTCCAAGAAAAATGTTTAATATCTTTGACGACCTAAAAAATAGTAGTTATAAACAAATTATCATTCAAATTTTCTTCAAAATTTTGACAAAAAAATTTTATTGTTTAACTTAATTCATCATAAATACCATAACTGATCCTTAGATATCTATTTTAGCAATACATCACAAGAAAATACTTATTAACGAGCAACGACACTTTCTATGTATTTTAGTTGTTTGAACAGCTTTAATAATGTTTTCCTAAGCTTTTATATGAAAATACTATAAAAAAAGATGAAGATTAGAAGTATCATTATATTTCTTATCGTTGAATGAATTCTAAAAATTTAAATGAATTAAGGAACATTTTGAGCTTTTCTTTAATGAGCCTTGGCGATATTTTCGTCCATAGAAGCATTAAATACAGTTCAAAATCCAATTCGAAACAGTCAGGAGTGGGGAATTATGGAGCATTTATTGAGTTAGACAGTTGATAATGTAGTTAAAATAAATATGAGCGGTTTTTTTTTTTTTTTTTTTTTTTTTTGAAAGCAAATATATTGCAAAGCTTTAATTATCATATTTATATTACATCATTACTTAATTAATCCAATTATCATACTTATTAATTGTAGTTTTGATTGGAATAGTATCAATTTATACAATTAACAGTTAATGCTTCTGATTTAGCATGCTTCCATTTTTAAAGTTCGTGCAACCTTGGACCCCCCCTTAACAAAATCCTAGCTACGTGCCTGTTATATGCCAAAGTTTTTGAGTTTTAATGTCCATAAAAGTTTGGCATCTAACATTTTACTTTACTACTTTACACTCACCTACTACTTAGCACTCTTTGTTTCATTATATTTAGCCAAATGTAATTTAAGAGTGCCATTATTTAAAGTAGCAGATTTGGAAAATAGCACTGATTGCTGTGGCTTATTTTTTAACAATTAAATTAATAACTAATTGAATTTTAAAAAAGTAAGTAAATGGTTAAAAGTAAAATAAACATTTAAGGAAACAAATGAAAAAATAGCTTCCAACTTTTATATTAATTAAAAATCTACAACATGAAAACTACTTGAAATCTCTAACACTGCATGTAATTTCAGGCTAATCATGAGCTCAACTTTGTTTTAGTTTCAAAAATATATTTATTTATTTTTTTGAATTATTAATTAAAAATTCAGTAAATAAGAAGTTTTAAAGAAACCAATTCCTTAATGCATAAAATTTGTGATGTCAATTAAAAAAAAAAGACCCTCCCCCCCCCTAAAATAATTAGATTTTCCCGAAAAATCAGATTTTTGGAGTATACAAATAAAATAGAAGAAACTCAGCAAAACAGCGCCAAAAAATTCTTTACAGAGTTTAAATGAACCTTTTTCAAAATGAATAACAAAGTTCAAGGGCTTAATTTTTCAAGCACTTGAAGATGATAAGCAGAGCTCAAGGTTTTTTTTAAAGCATACAAACCATGAAATAAAACACACAGCATTATGGGCCGAGATCTATACATGTAATAAAATGTAAAAAAATATCAAACACTTGTTTATTGAAAAAGTGGTAGCACTTAGAGAATGAAACTCGACATACAGCTGCACTTATTAACGAAGTTGTATACTTAAGAGCAGGACTTTTGATGAAATGCAAAAAACACTCATGATTTCATGCCTTATTGAATTTAGCACTTTTAAAAGTAAACACCATTATTTAATTTAGTTTAACTTGATCTCAAGTAAGTCAAGTAAGAACAACCAAATTAAACAGAAAATAACAAGAAATTTCAATTTGCTGTTTTCTGTTCCATGGTTTAAGCAACCATATAGAGCACAAGATTTCAGCATAATAAGTAACTTTGATTGTAAGAACAAAAGTAAAATTATGCTTTAAAAAAAAAAAAAAAGTCAAGCAACGGAACAAACTAGAAAAAAGAAAGATAAGGGTATAGTCATTAATTTATCTTTGCTGTTTTTGTATTTATTCATTCTATTTAAAAAGCCAATGAATATATACCTAAAGAAAATAATGCTACTTTGACATTGCTAAGACACATACTAAGAAAACAAATTTAACTAAATTGTACAGGTAAAGTATAGCCAGAAAAGGCAGAATAGTTTATGAAAAATTAAGAAACATACTTTTGTTTTCATGTCTGCTTCAGCAAGAACTTTCCAAAGAATTTCTTCTTCAAATTCATTTTGGGGGTCAAGGTTATATCTGTAGAAAGAAAAATGCACATAAGTTTCTTTTCTTTTTAATTTACTGTTGAACTGTTTATAACCTAAGGACCTGTGTTACAATGTTTAAAATATTTAATATATGTAGTCTTGAGCAGAAGGGATATGTTCCAACTATTTAAGAGTATTAAAATGAAAGGTGTTCATGAGCTAAATTTCAGCAGAGATGGGACCTGGGGTCATTTGTTTTAAGCTTTTAAGTTTAAAATCTAGAAAAATTACTATTTCAACAAGAGTTTACAGTAAATGGCTGTTAATCAGTGGCGGTCATTCAAGTGAATAGTTTCAAGAGGGCTCTTGATCTTCATTGGGGCTTGATAAATTGACTAGGACCAGCCTAGCTGAACCCAGAGCCAGTTGCTGTTCGTCACTTTTGCATTAGTTTTGTATTTGTATACATGAAAATTTAAACATTTAGATATAATATACCTTTTCAGCTGCAAAACTATAAGCACATAAAATGAATCATTTTCCCAGGATTTTGAACAAATAAATTAAACTCGGAGCTATTTTATTTCGTCCTCAGTTACACTTCCTTTACCTTATAAAAAATTTTAAACCCTTTACCAAAACTGGATAAATATCTAGAAACATGCAAGATTAAAAATGATAAAAACCTGATTGTTCCACGAAGTAAAACTGGATCCTGAGGAATTACAGACATCCTGGATCTGAGATCTTCGAGACCAAGGTCTTTAATATTAACTCCATCTATTATGATACTACCAGATGATAATTCAACCAGTCTAAAGAGTGCAGCACCAAGTGAAGATTTTCCTACAAATAATATAAGCAAATTTTGACACACACACACAAAAAAAAGAAAAGGCAAAATGTATCATGGGTACGAAAGAACACACATTACTATCTGTTTCTCTTTATTGCACATAGAATATAAATACATACTTATTATTCTGAGGGTAGGTGGTAATTAACTAACCTTGATTCCTCAAATGATGGCGATGGGGGCTTAGCCTTTCTCCCTTCCCCCCCCCCCCCCCAAAGGCAAAATACTAACTCAGCCCATGCATGCAGGGCAAAATTTCTGAAATTTTTTTTAGCTAAAACAAAAAGAACACTCAAAAAACACATTTTTAAAAAAATTTTCCAAGTGAATACTAAAGAAACGAATAATATCGCATTTTCGGATAATTTTTTATAGTATGGTCAGTTATTGAAGTCTTTTAAAGCATAAGTGCTTATGCAAAAAATGTGAGAAACGCCAGATATAACATTAGTGAATTTTCTGTATAGTTGAAGTAGTGAAAATGAGAAATTATTAAAAAAATATATACATACAGTCAACTTTCAATATAATTCGAAGCCTTAAAACCCATTAATGCTGGGTTTAAAAAAAAACAATAAATTTTGATAATTTAATCAGTATTTCGTTATGTTATGTCTAGTAAGTGCATTATATACAAATTTAATTTTTTTCCATTGAATTTTCCATTTTTATTTTAATGGCAGATTTTTCTACCAATTGGCGTTTATATAGTCTGAGCACATTTTTCATGCAAATTTTACATTTATCGTTTGATTATCGGTTATAAATATCTATAATTGTAAAATATTACTTAGACATGAGTTTTTTAAAAAAATTTCATTTGTTCAAAAAAAATAAATAATAATTTTTGTGTTCAATTTGTTAAATAAAACTGTATGAAATATGAACTTAAAAACATCTATAACTTAAAAAATGTAAAAATGTAACTCAAACAAGGCAAAAAATTTTCGGCGAAGCACATGTTTGACATCGTTGGCATGTTTCCCAAACATACGTTTTTGGCAGATATCGCGTAGGATGAAGATTTGAAGGTGGAAAATAGAAAAAGTAAGAAAACTGGGACTGAATGGAGTTTATAAAAAATTACGGAAATTTTCGAAAATTAAGGACTTTTTAAGGACCTTAATTTTGCTTGATGAAATTAAGGGTTTTTTAAGGAAGTACGAACCCTGATGACCTTGCACATAGGGACGACGCGGACCTGTTAGCACTATGGAAATATGTATGCAAACGGTGGAATACACATGCATAAAAATTTCAACAAAACTGTACCTGATCCTGTTCGTCCAACAATTCCAATTTTTTCTTGATGCTCAATTTCAAAAGTCAATCCTTTCAGAGCGAGAGGTAAACTCGGTCTATAACGCATTTTGACATCAATAAAACTGATTTTTCCTCTTGTTGGCCAGGCTGGGGATGGACTTGTTTTCTCAATTATGGCAGGTGCTTCAACTTCAAGCTCCTCTGAATAGCACTGTATTCTCTCAACAGAAGTAAATCTGGTCTCTACATCACAACCAAGTCTGATGACTAGTTGATACATGCTACTTAACTATCCAAATAAAAATAAAAACTTTTAAATATCAAATAAGCAAGGAGCATTATCAAGGCAAAATGCTAATTACTCCATTCAATTATTTTTAAGTTATAAGTAAATAAATGACATAGTCCATATCAATTCAGGCAAAAAAACGAAAAACACTTTCATAGTCTTGGATGTTCTTAAATTTTACATAAGTTTAGAAACAGAAAAAAGAAAGTTACAAGCACATTTTTGATTTTCCCTTAAAAATTCCTGGCCCGAGATATAACCCACCAAAGACAGCAACCTAGACGTCATTTCACACTTAGGACAAAGATTTCAAACTGATTTATCACGGGAACGGTGCACAATATTTTGTAGCATTTTTTCATTTCTTATTTTAAAGATAATCATTTTCTCCTTAAAACAATGTGCACTATCCAAAAATACAGGGTGCCCACAAATAGCTGAAGATTTTCTGTAAGGATAAAATAAATGTTAAATAAAAGTAACATCATTGTTGATCAATGTTTAAGTAATGGTTTCTATTCTTGTGCCTTTAACTGTAATCACAGATGACAATCTTTTTGGAAAGGCTTCTGCAGCGGCATGCACTACAGAGAATGGAATTTCATTCCATATCTCTAGTAGTAAATTTTTAAATTTAATTGTGTACACAGGTTTTACAGGGGTAGAAGTGTTCAACTTTTAACACATAGGACATTTTCCACCAAAAATATAGGACAAATATAGGACATGTTTCACGAATAATACTGATATGAAAAAATAAACAATACATAGTATATATAATCTAGATACGCTTGCATAAATTATTATCAATGATTTCAATTAATCATACTGCATACAGTTAAAAAACCCAAATAAAAGTTATAACTTTTACTTAGAATGAGTCTGCAGTTCTTGAATGAATAGCTTCAGAAAAAAAAGTTTATACATATATATGTATTTAAGTTTAAGGCCATTTTCTATGCCTTGACTGCCTACATTAATCAGACTGTGCAAAATCAATGTTAAGTTTCACTAATTTTTTTTTTTTTGGAAGGTACATGAACCTTTTCTTTTGCCTCTCATTGTTATGCATCTCTACAGGAATTTCCTATTTCTTTATGAATTTTGTATTTCGTACTATAATAAATCATGATAAAACGGAACTCTTTTCTTGGTAATGCATGCATAATTTATTGCTTGTCCAATTGCAGTACCTTAATTAACCTTAAAACTCTTATTATAGAGCCATTGCTTCAAGATGATCTTTTTTACGTCATATCTTTTTGTTTGCGAGAAAAACTTCTTTCAACTGGTGCTACATCTTATGAAAGGTGCTAAAGACTCACTACTAAAAAACCTAAGTATTTGCATCTAGAAAGCTGATCAATTTTTATCATTACGAAGTACTTTTCCAAAATGAATTAATTTACATCCAAGTAACATCCAATCCCCATTCCTCAAAATTTTTAACAAGATGGTGACTTATCAATGCAAGGAACCTGTAAAAATTTTATTTCTTTTTAAAAATTTCTGCTAAAAATATAGCGTTCAAATAATGTAAAATTCTGATTTTAGTAAGAAGTTCAAATTTTGAATCCAGGCAGGGTTAATTTATCTTTATTTATTTATTTATTTATTTATTTTTTTTGCATAATTACTTACATTTAAATATTTCAAATAGACCTTTTCTTTTAACATTAATAGAGCGGCTGAATCTTCCCACGTTTTGTTGTTAGTGAAAATTCATTGGCAAAGTGCTTCATCAATGGTTCGGAGAGCTTAAATGTAGACCATTGAAGCTTTTTTTTAAAATAAATTGAAAATTTTGTCAAAAATACTCTACAAAATTTAAAGAGACAGGTACTGGCAGAAATTCTAAAAAAAAAAAAATTATAAACAAGCATCTTGTTTTTAAGCAGTCTTGAATTGTCAAGTTGTGAAAGAAAGTGCGAATCAAGTGACCAAAAGGCTTTTCAATGGTAATTTTCTACAATTTTTTTATAACAAACAATAAGAATACTAGAGGACCCGACAGACGTTGTTCTGTTCAAACTTCATAAATTGAAAAGTTAAAAAATTTTGAATAAGCTATGAAGTGTTCGAACCGTTTTGTTGAAAAAAAAATAGGTAAAAAGAAATGTTTTAAGCTGCTCGGTGTCAGAATGCGTATATTTATTACAACTTGATTTATCTAATGCCCACTGAGCAGTTGTTTTATTAACTGTTTTTTCTCCCGTACTTGATGGTTTGTTCCTTCAACCATTCTCAGAGGATAAAAGCATCCTCAGTTATTAAGTGTAAAAAACTAACTACCCATCTAGAACAAACGGGAAATCCCGCTGCAGCATCCCCCATATGAAAAAGAATAAAAAAATCGACAGGATATCGTTTCAAAAAATGATAAATGTAAAACAGTTCTATGAATAAGCGAAAATCACCTATCCCCCCCCCCCCTCCCGATGCAAAATAAACACATTCTGCAATTAAAAGGTCTAAAAACTCTTTACAAACGAAAAACAATTTTTTGCAATTTGAAATATTTCGCCAAATAAACAAAAAATACAATAAATTATATTAACAGCAGCTTTAAAATGTAAACAAATGATCACGCAACTCTATTGTTGCAAAGCCACCACATTACTGTAATCTAGCCAATCAGTGAGGGAAGCTAACTTCGACCGATTAGCGGTCCGATCTTTTGAACAAAAACTTTTAAAACTTCATATATTGTCTGATTTGTTCTTTCTACCAAAGATAATGATCTTCCATTGCACTGGTCTTTTGTGTACAAACGACACTGTCGTAATTTATATGGACGAAAATAAAAATTTTTTCGTCTTTAAATTACATCTTTTCTTTTAATAATGTACTCATTAGTTTGATAATCCTTAAAGTATTCTTGACATTGGTGCCAAAACTCAGATGGATTTCAGCTGAGAAACAAATGTTGCGAGGTACGGTACTTTCTGATCATTTGGTTAGGAGAAACTAAAGCACCAATCCGGTCACATGGTTCAACTGCGATGACACACGTTTTGCTTGAACCTTCCAGTACTTTATTCTAAAATATATCACGGGACCTAAAATCGTTGCTTTCAAGAGAAATGAAGGCTCAACACTAGGGTGCGTCTTATAATGCACATTTTTAAAAAATTTTGAATTTCTTAAGGGGCACCCTTTTAATTGCTTCCTTTTGATGAAAAAACAAACATATAAAATTTTTTCGGAATTTGAATAAAATTTAAACGGTGCTACCAGTGATTAAACTTAGGTTTATTGGGAAAAATTGTGTAAAAACTAATTACTTTTTATTGACTGGCATATCTTTAATTAATATGAAATTGGGTTGCTTAGTAAAGAAACAAGGCATAAATACGTACTTCTTTTACATATAATAAGATTACAAGCATTATTTCCGGGTGTGCATGTAATCTTGAAATGTCAAATGAAAAAAAAAAGACGAAGCTTCGGTTATCAGTCCTATCATTGGTTTCCGCTTTCACTCTTTTGCATTCACCAATGTTGCCTTTTTTCTCCCCGTGTATTTCTGCTATATTGTTGAACTATGAGCAGTAAAAATTGTTTCTCCTCTTCGTTATTTGTATGTAGCTTGTTGTATTCTTCAATTAAAGCTACACCACGCTCTGCAAGATCATTGGTTACTTGTATGTGAGCTACACAAGCTTTTGCAGATTGGTAATTATCATCTGAAGGCCATTCCTTAACATCCCTTCCAAGAAAGCTTGTAGAAAGGCCACTTATCGAGAAAAATCTTAATGTATTTTCAGAAACAAAATCCTCTAAATTTTTCTCTTGGAATTCAACTATTTCAGCAACATTCATTGAATATCGTTTCATTAAAATATTTGTTCCTTTTGGTTTCTTTAAAGCAGAGACCATTTTGGACTTGGTCTCTTCAGAAACATAGTCATCAAAGAAAGCAAGAGCAACATTCTCTTCTGACAAGTACCAAAGATGTCGAGTAAGCTTACTTAAAGCAGCAGTTGAAATGGTTGCATTTTTCTTCTTATAAGTTAAAATGTCTTTCACCAGCTCAAGATCAAGTCTGGGTGCAAATGGAGCATGGGCAGCTCTATACCAAGCTTTTATATATATACGAATAATAAACAAACAAACATCTAATATCGAGCATTCCTCCTTTTTTGTTAATTTAAATTGCTTTTTAGACATCCATATTTTTAAAGCATAAATTGCTTTAGCCATCCATCTTGTTCTATGCAGTGCTCCAGGTGCTTTAAAAGATATTTGCGAATCAACATCTCCACCTAAAAATATAATGCAAAGTTCTAACAGTTCACGGTAATCATCACGAGGTTGAAATTCCTTCAACTGAAGTTTAGCAAATTCTAAGATGTCTCCTGATATATCGGCTACTTCAAATTTAAGAACATCATCAGTCAGAACTGTGTCATGTTCTGTTTTGTCCATACAAAGCCACTTGTTTTGGAAACGTTTGAACAAAGAAATTTCAGGACTACTTGATACACCTGTAGCCAATTTTATTACAGCTTCTAATAATAGTTCTAAAATGTGGTGACGACACGCAAACCACAATAAATCTTTTGCCATCATATTCTGAAAAAGAATACAAGTACCGTTTTTCATCCCTGTATTAACTGATGTTGTATCAAACACCATGAATTTTATGCGATCACAGATATCCCATGATTTAGCAGCTTCATACATCTTTTCAGAAATAACTTTACCTTTTCCTGAAGATAACTTCAGAACACCTAGGAGCTGTTGAACTTCCTCTCCTGATGCTAAAATAGGCAACCTGTCAACCTTTTCGTGTCCCGTGATATCTTCCAATAATTTTCCATCCCAATTTTCCCCCACAGTGGAACTTGCGGATTGAATTCTCTTTTTAAACTGATAGCAATCTTTTTTCTGTGTTTGATTCGCTGTCGCCTGATAGAGGAAGGATTAACATTGTAATCAAATGGGTTTAAACCCAAAACTTGTATTGCAGGTGTTAAAATTAGTGCTGCATTTCGGTCACTAACTTTGGCTAAATCCAGACTTGCAGCCAACTTGCTATCCAATACCGTTTTTCTGCCTCGTTTAACGTGTCCTTTTTTAACGTTTAGTTTTTCTATCGTGAATTCTTGTTCTTCAGAATCAGTCGAACTTTCAGAAGAGGCTAAAACAGCTACACTTTCATGAGCTTCTTTTGCGGATTCTTCTCAAGAAATCGTTTTTTCTCAAAATTTCTTCTTTTCTCTCAAGTTCTTTCTCGTTTTTACTTAAAAATCTATCAATGTTAACCATTTTTTCTTGGCGTCCTGGTTTACGTTGAGATAAAAGAAATTTTTTATCTTCTGCAATACTAATCATGCTTAAAGCATTGGCATGAGCAATGTCAAACAAATCATCTAATGAAAATTTCCATCTATTTACTCTTTCAATTGCTGAAATAGAACGCTTTTTCTTATTTTCTTTATTTTTTCTAAGATTTGCCCATTCTCGGAAGAGTTTTTCTATTTTGTTAACCACATGTTTTTTTAATATTGTTGGTTTGCGAGCTTTAGCCCATACTTCCATGACATTTAAAGCTGCTGAATGGCAAGCAATTCTATTTTTTTGTTTCATAATTTGTTTGTAACGGAAAAACAAAGCCATAGTTTCCCTTTTTGAGGGAAGTTTTATATGGCTTAATGAGGCAGACATTTGGCCTATTAGCCATACAGATGTTTGTTTCCTTGTGTTGATACTTGATGCTGTCGCCATGATAAATTTAAAAACTTGTAGCTCCATACCCAGAATTAAATAAAGTCAAAATTTGAAATATTAAACTGCAAATAACATTTCACATTGTAAGCAACTAAACAGAACATGAATTTACACGGGGAAAAAAATACTGATAAGCATTCACGTGTCAAGAAAGAAAACATTGACGTATGAGCTAACTTGTGGATTAGAAGTAGAGAGTTGATTGCAGTTACAGTTAAATAGCATGATTTAATAAAATGTAAAATAAACTTGATGTCAATATTTAGATCAATTACCACTGATTAAAATTTATGACTAAGAAATCATACATAATAAATATTGAAATATACAATGCAGGAAAAAAAAAGCAAAAAAAGTTTGATTTGACTTATTTTGTAACGGTGGTAGCAACCTCTAAATATTGTCCAAATTTAATTTCTGAGGTATCAAAATTTTTTCCCATCAAAAGGAACAAAATGAGAGGGTGCCCCGTTAGAAAATCATACCTTTGAAAATAAGGTGCACCCTACTCAACACTCTCTCTCTACGTTTTATCTATTCTCAATTGACATATCACAGTATAGGAAAGTTCATTACAAAAAGCAGAGTTGGCTTTCTTATTGTCCTTTGGCAATGGGTTAAATATTTATTTCAGTTCTCGCTCAACAATAGGTTAAAATTAATATTAATCATTTGGGAGATATAACCGTCCAATGTTTTAATTAATTAATTAATTAACAAAAACCTTTCCGATTTGATCCATCGCGCTTCGAAACCATGCTTGCCACAACTTAATTACACACAAAAAATTTGATCAAAATCGGTCCAGCCGTTTAAAAGCCTTATAGTGACAAACATCAGCACAGAAGATTTTTATATATTATGATAGAAAATATAGGACAATTTCAAAAATATAGGAAATATAGGACACTTTTGATGCTTTTTTTTGTAAATATAGGAAATATAGGATATATAGGACTACTTCTACCCCTGGTTTTAGGTTTTTCAATTGATTCTCCATGTATCCCCATATGCAATAGTCCAGTGGATTGAGATCAGGACTGGATGCAGACCATTCTGTGGAAATAAAAGATGGACAATTTTGTTTGCACCATTGTTGAACAATCTTTGCTTTGTGGGTGGATGCCGAATCTTGCTGAAATGTGAATGAATCCTTTTCAAATAATTTTTGGGCTTCTTTAATCATGTGAGATTTCAATACTTTTTGCAAGTAATAATTTTTGTCAATTTTCACACCATTTTCAATAAAAAGAAGGGGCAGTCACTTGCTTATAGCACCCCAAACCATTACTGAAAATAGTTTCTGCAACCTCTGAACAATTCTTTTAGTTGAACCGATAGTCTGCATTGATGTTGCATAAATCTCGTCTTTTTGCCTATTATGAGATGCTTGTTGCAAAAATAACTTCTCATCCGAAAACATTATCTCATTAGCAGCGTGTCTTTTCAGCAGTTGTTAGCACTTTCTTAGTCTTTCAACTTTATTTTTCTCTGTCAATCCATGGACTGTCATTTTCTTGTAAGCTTTTAATTTTAAATCGTGTTTTACGATGATTCCAGCCATATTTTTAAAAATGAATTTAGGTCTTGTGAAATTTTTCGGGCAGATTGTGCAGGATTTCTTCAAATTCTTTCGCAGACACATTTTATTAATTTTTTTGATCATACACTGTGTTTTCTTACACCACTATGCTTTATTTCTACACTACCTGTTTTTTTAAACTATTTTAACATTCTTTCAATTAATCTCTTTGACACATTTAAATACTTCAATTTTTTAAAAATTTCACAATTCAGCTTACTTTTTAAATGCAATTCGAGAATCAAACTTCGTTTAGCAGCCATCTTGATAATGCAAAGAATAAAACAGATTTTAATTAAAAAAATTGTCTGCGATATTGCTCATAGATTTGAACTAAAACTATTAAGTGTTGCCAAAACTAAAGAACATCTTGAATGCAATTATGCACAAATGAATTTTGCAGTCAGTTATTTGTGGGCACCCTGTATAAAATTCCTGATATTTTTTTTATTATTTCTGCGCACATGTTTTTGTTTTCAAAAGCAAATTAAGGTTAAGAATGTTCATGTTTAAGGTTTTAAAGATGATTAGAGGAATTTGGAGCTAAATGTTCAGAAATTGATTACTGGAAAACTGATTCAAGCTTATCTTTAACAAAATAAGCATCAAGTAATGATAATAACAGTTCCTGAATTGTACTTTTCTTCCGCTTTTCCTGCGATAGTTTGAAAAACAATGTAAACAATTAAAACTTTATATGTCTGCGAGAATCATCTTATTATGGGGGGGGGGGGGGGGACATGATAAAAAAACTCCCCTTCTGATTTAAAAAAAAAAGGTTCAGCACTATGGCTCTAGACCGATGATTGGCAGCCTTCCAAGAGTTGCCATTCTTTTCAGATGTGGTGAAGTAGATATTAAGCAACCAAACGTTGGTTCGTACATCATTAATCTTAGAAAAAATATACATAATGATTGCCTGGTTAAACATGTATTTCTTCAGAAAACAAACCATTTAATAACAGAATTTATGTGTCATTCACTGTCTTAAAGAAAATTGATTAAGGTTTTTTATCTATCTAATTAAAACAAACATAATAATGAAAACTTCATACATACCTTTGCTAAAAATACAATTAAATATAAAAATTACAGAAATGTAAGTATGTAATATTAATGAAATTATTGGGAGTGAGTAGTGGCTCAAAGTTGCTTCACCTTTGGTGAAAATTCAAAAGTTTTCAACTTTCTACAATTCTCACAAACATATAAAACTGCTTATGGAAAATGACAAATTATACCACCATTCTAGTTATTTAAATCATAATTACCTGTAAAACTAGAACAAGAGCAAGTGCGGCAAAAGCAGGATTGACTTGATCTCGTAAAAATATCACGAATAATGTAGCTATTAATGTAATGAAGAGTCCTAAAACATCCATTCGGGTTCCAAGCCATCGCATTGAGCAATAATATAAATATTGTGGTGAAGTGTGTTGATCAACTAGATAAGTGAACCTACAACATAAAAATCTTAATAAATAATTTAAAAAGAGTCACATGCCTTTTTTCTCATTTTTTCTAGCAACTAAATATTCCAACTTTTTATTAAACAGCAAAATAGGAAATCATTATTAGATTTAAATAGTATAAAAAATCTTAAGAATTTTTTTTCTGGCACTTTTTATGCTTGCACTCAATTTAGTTTTAATACTTGTATGAATAAGATCAAAATGCAATATGGTTTATTATACAAGTCAGAGGTGCGCACAGCAATGGCATCAATACGTCGGCACAAAAAACATCGAAGTTCTGAAATATTCAGCCTTTTAATATTATATACATTATTTTAATCAAAGGTTTTTCTGAGAGAACTGAATTCACAGCATGTACTTAATCAATTACAACTAAGATCTTTTAACTGTCTAAATAAAGTCAATAACAATGAATTATTAAAAATAACTTATTTTCAAATTAAGTAAAACAAAGGAATAAGTAACTGATGCATGTTTATAATACTAATCATTGAGGTCATAATTTTGGGCAACACAAAATAATAGGCACAGTTGTAAAAAGCATTCATTTGTCACATACTGATTTTTCAAACATATATGTGATATATAAGGCAAAAAAAAAAAAAATTTTTGCCTACATATCAAAAAATTCATTATATCAGGCACGTAGCTAGAACTTTCTTAAGGGGGGGGGGGGGGTCCAAGGTTGCACAAACTTCAAAAAAGGAGGCATGCTAAAGCAGAATAAGTAGCTGATAGTTACACAAGATAAGATAAATCCAATTAAAACTGATTATTAAAGTATGATAAATAACTAAAATTAATTAAATAATTGAAATTAATAGAGCCATTAGTTAAAGTTATTTAACAAAAATTTTATATTAAGTGGTAAATTAATTATTGAAAGTTTGTAAATTAACATTAGACTGAAAGTTATCACATACAAAGTTTCCAAATATGGGTGAACCTCTGTCCTCCTGAAAATGAGTGATATATTTTCTATTAATAAAAAGGGCACATTAAAAGAAAAACGGAAAACGAAAACTGTTCTAAGAATTACTTCGAAAATGCATGCGATAATTTAATAAAATATTAAAGCTTTGTTATATATTTCAACAAAATATGTACGTTTGTACTTATGCCATTTTATTTGAAAACTAGAAAATCGCCTGTCAAGGTATGATGGGTGTAAATTGCTTCAACTCTTCTACATTTGAACGAAGCATTTGCCTGTTTGGTGATATTTTGATAGTTGAAATTTTAACTCTAACACCAGTGGATTAACCCTAAACTCCAGTAGATAGCGTTCATTGTTTTCGTTTCTTCATTCCTCTGAGATGACACAGTCTTATCAGTAAAACTGTTAAGTTGCCGGATCGAGTTCAGCCTTGTCAAAATAAAGCCTTTCCCTCCATGTTAAACATTTCCAAAACATATTATCAAATTACATATCATGCTTTGGCGCGAATTCATTGTTGAAACACGCGGGTTACTCTATCATCGGCATTATTTATATATATAGGATAAATAAATCTATATCTATGGAGTGGAATGTATAACTATATGAATGTTATAGTATAACGTAACCCTGTCCGATTTGAACAATATTTCAGGCAAAATCCCACAACTCTCTCAACAAAAATATTAACAAGGTTTCATTTAAAAAGCTTGAATTAGTTTTTATTTATTTACATTTATAATATTCTTTTCATAATGCGAAATAGAATGATATTTCCAATCTTATCCGTTTTCTAATTATCATTCCTAATCATCAATTAAAAGCTTGAACAAACTATTAACTCTTTGAGGGACGGAGGCTTCCTTTGATGTAACCATTTTTTTATATATGTATTTTTTTTCTTCAGCCAACTGACACAGGGATTTCAGTTAGCTGAAAAAGAGAAGCAAGAAATAAATGGAGTTGTCAAGTGAAGTCACTATTCCTCAAAGTTTGAAAGCTGTTCGAAAAAATTTTAAATATTGGAAAAGGCGTTATTGCTGTTTTTTTTCATTATTTATTTCTTTCTAATGGGGCTGTGTTACAGGCTTTGGCCTTTTGCGGAACAAGTGAGAACCAACGATATGGCATCCAGTCATTCATATGCCACCATTAAGGCGCGGATGTGAATGTCAGAGGAAAATTTGATGCCCAGTTTCCACCAGATGGAGACACCTGAGCTCTTTTCGATGCAAAACTGTAAAAGGAATTTAATTTTGTCAAGAGCATTCCCAGCCAAACAACCTAAGGGATCTTTTACATGCTGATTAATGGAATGTATACCTAATGAATTAAATTAAGCATCTGTGTAATTTTATTTTAACAACATGTTGTTAATTTTAACAACAATACATATCATATTTTACAACGCAGGCAATGATTTTTTTTTCTTTAAAACGATGTTAGCAAAATACTTTATTGCAAGAAATTGAAAACATCTTTAGCTTGAAGAAAATAAGAGTTAAAAAAAAAGCAATATAGAAACGGAAAACTCAAAAAAATTTACCTCGTATTCACCTTTTTTGCTTCTTTGCTTGTAAAGCAGTAAATAGCGGTAATTTTCACCTAGTAATTTATAGTTAAATGCACATGCCTGTTTTTTGTTACATTTAATGCTACCTTCACGATTTACTAAAGATGGATGCATAGATGCTAATTAAATAACTCCTCAGTACGAAGCCAGTGAATAACAATCAGAAAATGTATTCCAATGATGCAAATACAAAAATGTTTTATGAAACAACATCGAATAAGAGTTGAGAGACAGATAATTTTTCGTCAATTAAAAAACTGACTAACTGTTTTTCTTTTGGGATCATAGAATCACAATTCAGTAAGATTTAAAAGTAATAATTTCTAATAAATTACTTATTACATGCGTTAATATGGCCAAACTTGTAATTTCATAAATTGATCACAGTAAAATATTCATGTAATTTTTAATTTTATTTTTCTGTAAAATTTTGATACCGCAAAAAGTTTGATACATCCATTTCAAGTTTTATTTATTCATTTATTTTATTTATTTTATCTTCAAACACGAATTCTTTTTGGGCATTTAATATGTTCTATGATCATGCTTAAATATTGGGGAGAAAACATCAGCAAAAAATCTACGTAATTTGTTACTCAGAAAGGAGAGAGATGTTAAAAATAATCTAAAAGTCCAAATAAAATTTTTATCAAAATATAAAATGAATTTGAAAATGAACCATGCCAAAAATATAAAGAGTTAAAATGAAAAAAAAAAAATCAATAATTATTTTTTCTCATCCTCAAGCACATGAAATGTGTAGCATATCTTTTTTCGCTGCTGGCTTAGAATCTAAAGTTAGTTTTTAAATGGAAAAACACATTAACAAATAAAATTGCTCGTATTTTTAAGAAAACTTTAAAAGGGAGCACTGCAACTTACCTAGTTTGGGTAAACTTAATTTTCTTTTACATATAATTTTTTTGTTCAAGATATGTTTCCCATAAGTATGACGTAGATAAAAAGTGTGTGTCAAAACAGAAAAGAATCGGAGTTCAATTACTGATTCACCAGGAACGCACCTGACTCTGGCTGTCTTTCGTGCAACATGGGTCTACGAAATCCACGAAAATCCAAAAAGAAAGGAGAAAGAAATAAAGAAAACCACGCCAATGAGACTGGGGGCAATGAATGCTTGTTTTTACTTTGCCGATGGCAATCTGATAGACCAAAGGAGAGGGGCTGAGTTTCAAGGTCACACGACCCAGCTGGTTTCAAAGACGATTCGGACGAAGTACGCGACACAGCAAAAGGCAGACGAAAATTGGAAACCTGCAGTTGTTGCACGAGGTTCTCGTGTTCTGAATTGACTCAAGCGCTGAGAAAATTGCGGATTAATGGGAATATTTAAGAGGAAAATGCTGGGTTTTATAAAAACATTATTTTTCGGAAAACTTTTGTTGATGCAAGATGCAACAACTGAGAAAAAAAGAACAGGGGTCTTTCGGGAAGGGGGGGTCCGGACCCCATGGACCCCCCCTTGGCTATGTCCTTGATTATATAATAAAAACAAATGTGCAATGAAATCAACTTAAATACATTTTAACATTTAGGGTTTGTTAAGAGCAGATAGTAAAAAATATAATAACAGTAAAAAAGCACTATAAGATTTTAAATAAAGTTTCAATTCTTAGTACCTGTCAAAAAAATCTTCTTGTTTCTGAAAAGCTCGTATAACAGGCAAACCTTGAACGGTAGCTGCCACATGACTAAATATTGGTGACCTTGTAACGTTTTCAAATCGTTTTAAATCTTGCATAGTTAATCTGAACAGTTTTTGCAGAAAAATGAAGAGGACACCCAATAATAGTAAAGGAATAACAAACCAATGATATACAACTACAACAAGAAGCAAAGCAAATATCACAGCACAGGCTCGATGTAAATAGGAAGTCATCAGCGAAGGCAAGGTAGTATCAACTGAAAATTTAAAATGTTAATAAATTATTCAGAAAAATTGATAGTAGTTGATAGTAGGTAAAGTCAATTGTTTTAAAAAATTGAAAGCCTATTTTCATGTATTAAATAGGCAAAAATACTCTTAGTTAATTTAAACATATAAATTGTAGAACCACATGAGAAACTTTTTTGGATTAAAAAGGTAATTTATGATTTAAAAACATGTGAAAATCCTCATTGAAAGACAAAATGCGAACTTGAATATGAGGCATTTAGTATCAAAAACAGTTCAGTTAACTTTTCAAAATTTTACAGGAGAGGCAAAAAAATTTCACACTTTGCGCACCTAATTTTTCCAACAGAAATATTTTTTGCTTGAAGACCTTTAAAAGTATGATTTTGTTTTTGTTTTTGAATTTATAATATTGTCTAATGACAGGGTCTCTATACAATCTCAAAAGTGAAATTTCGCGACTTCTTCTGAACTTTTAAGAAAATCAGTGGCTGTACAGGATTGTGAGCTTTAAGCAATAGCAGATGTTGAGAAAAATTACCATCTCTTGGGTTGGATTTATGCCATCGTATTTATAAATTGTGATAATGCATATCACATTTTTTTACCTATTTATTTTTTCCCCATTTTTCTGTCGTTTTAATCGTTTTTCCCCATTTCATTGTTTTTTTTTTTATTTTCTTGTGCATTCCACGTTTTCCCTACATTCCCCTTTAAATTTCGCGCACTTTATGATATCAAGTATGCGATTTATTCATTTTTGCAATCGTCTAGCTTTTTGACAATTTTTCAGTCGTTGATCCGATTTTTTTCATCTTTTTGTCCGCCATTAAAATGGTGGTAGCGTCCTTTCCCTTCGTTGTTTGGGCGCCAAACGCACTCAGTGGTTCAAAGTCCGAACGTAATTATCCTCCAATTAAACTCGAGTTGTACACTATATATAAGGCAATCACTGCATTCAAGACGTACCTCTTTAATAGAAGGTTTATTCTCATGTCTGACAGTAAGCCCTTAGAACGTTATAGCAATGTAACCTCGCCAGCCGATGTTGTTATTCGTTGGTTATTAGAAATTGGTCAATATTCCTATACATTTTCATATATCCCTGGCCGTCAGAATATTTTGGTCGATTACTGTTTTCGTAGCCCTGATCCCAATTTACATGAATCGGCTCTTCAACCCAATGCGGATAAGGAGTTGATCCTTCCTTTACGGATATTTCCACCCCAGACAATATGCAGTGTGATATACCCTGTAGTACTCCTTGTGTTGAATCCGCTAATTTGGTTAATTATTTACGACAGCACCCTACTTCTCTAAGTGAACCTCAGTCTGGTCATAATTTAAACTCTCATTCATTTGTGTGTGCTCAAACTGATGCACATAATGAAATATCTATTAATACCTTTTTATGTGAGCAACTTAATGATCCGCACATTAAAGAAGCTGTTTCCTTCTTGCAAAAGCCTAATCTGCATCATGCTCACAAGCTTAAGGATTTTTTCATTTGTCCAACTACAAACCTATTAATGCATGTTCGTAACAGAACTTGTTTACCTACTATTGTTGTTCCTGACACATTGAAAGCTAGTTTTGCAGATTTGTCACATTTCTCACACGGGAATAAAGAAAACGTATGAGGTAGTAGTTAGTAAATATTTTTGGTTAGGAATGTATCAAGATGTGTCGAATTTTGTTTTATCTTGTGATTTTTGTATTCGACTGAAGCCTTATTCCATTAAACCCGCCCCATTGCAAAGTATTTGGATTCCAAGGAGACCTGGTGAGTTCTGTTCGAGCGACCTGGTTGGCCCAAGTCGCCAATATGGATATATTTTGACTGTTACTGATCATTTTTCTCGTCACGTTGTCCTTTATCCTCGTAAAGATATTACTGCTAACACAATAGTTAAGCACATGTTGAATTACATTTCTCTATATGGTAGATGTCGTATCTTCTGTCTGATTTAGGCCGTCAGTTTGACAGTGATGTTTTTCACTCTCTGAACAAGGCCTTAGGTGTTATAACTCAGCATTCTTCTCGTGCTCATCCCCAGTCCAATTCGATTTCTGAGAGAATTAATAGTCAAATCAAATCTAGTTAACTGTCTTTACTTGAGCAGAATGTGTCTTTAGAGGTTGCTGTTATGGTTCACATGTCTATATATAATGGGACAACTCATTCATCTACTGGTTTCACTCCTAACATGTTGCACTTGGGAAGGGAGCTATTCTTGATTTTTGACACTTTTGATAATGACGTGCAACCTCGATTTCTTAACACCTCACATTATATACAAAATGTTCTGTAGGATCTTCACCTAATCTATGATGAGGCTTACTCTTCTTTACAACTCAAACAGATCAATCAAAACAATAGGCAATTGCCTGTTTCTAAATTTTAAACAGAATGATATTGTATACGTGAAGTCGGCTGACACTTTTAAACCTAGTTTTGCTGGTCCTCATACTGTTGTAAGCAAAATAGGGGATGTAAATTGTGAAATTAAACTCTTAGGCGATGACTCTGCGCAACCTTTTGTAATTCATGTCAATCGTTTACGGTTAGCCCCACCTCGCAAAAGCAATTTAATGTCTGTTAACACTGATACCAATGTGTCCCACCAATCTCAGCACGCCAGTCAACAAACCAGTTACTTTCTCCGTAGTCGTAAATAATTTAGTCATAGGGCGTGCTACTTGCTTTTATGTACGGGCAGTCGTGCTGGTCGTGATTGTAATTCCGGAATCCGTATCATTTTGCTTGTGACTCTCTCTATGTCTTTTATAAATGTAAATTTCCTTTTTTTTCTCCCTCATGTTTGTTTTCATTGAGGGGCACGGTGCTGAGAATTTATGGTTAATACATGGCAAGTCGTTTCCATTTTTTTTCTATTTTTTGGAAATGTATTCTCAAATGTGTATTTTGATTTTTACGTATGACAGGACGCTGTCATATTTTTTCCTGTTGGTACCAACATATGTATGTCAACATGTGCGTAACAATTTTTCCTCCACAAAAAAATTTCACTCTCTTGATTATGTCCTAAGATCTAACCAGTTTTCCTTATTATGTCTTACTGTTCATGCTTATGAATTTGTCCGTCTCAACCTTAATGTGTCTTCAACATTCAAATTTTTTCCTAATAAAAAAAGAAATAAATAAATAAAATTGAAAAGTTAGTACTGGGTGTGCTCCTTCTAATCTGGTGCACTACGCTGTGGAACTCTTTAATAATATGAACTGTTTACAAAAAATTTCTGCCTGAGAAATTTTTTTACTCATGTTATTCTAATGTGTAGCTATTCCTATTCCGAGTCACAACTGACTACAACTGTATTTATGTCGAGGACTGCATACTAAGTGCCTTGCCTCCATTATTTTATATACCGATAGATGGCAGCACCATCACCGGATCGAGCAGTTAATGTGAATTTAGAACTAGTTCAGGAGCTTATAGCTACCTGGTGCTAGCACCCCCAGAGGTATCGTTTCACTTGGAGGACATTGAGACCACGAGCATATTTAACATCGCCTAGTCCCCTTTAATGACGATGGTGGGTCTTCGACCATCGAGGTTCGAACTCAGGACCCTCCGGCCCCGAATCCGACACTCTACCGATCGGGCTACCACGGCCCCAATGCGTAGCACTTGACGTATAGTCAAGAAAATGTATTGTAATGTTTTTTTTAATTTTTATTTCTGCATTAATGTGCTTCCGTATAATTTAATGCATATCGAGAATGGACATATTTGATGCTTATTGCACTTTTTTTTTTTTGTATTCATGCCTTCTACATGTGTTTGGGTAGTTTTGTAACTTTTTTTGAATGTTTATATTTTTTAACTCTTGGTATGCTATGTGTTGTTCACGTAATCACAACTGTGTGTACCTTTTTTTTTTGTCTTTTTGGTTGGTCATGTGTGGCAAATTGTTTTGCGAGCAGGGTGCAATCATGACAGGCAAAAAGAAAATGCAAACACTCCATTTTCTTTGACTTACCCATTTTCTACTGTGATGATGGTATAAAAATGTATCTCATGTTTTTTTTGATGTTACAACTCTTTATGCATTTCAATATATATGATGTTGTGTAAAGTATTGGTTAATTGGAGCTGGACTTAAAATTTTCTTTTTTTTCTCTTTTTTTTTGTTTTGCTTCGCCAGTGTATGTGATAATGCATATCACATATTTTTACCCATTTATTTTTTTCCCATTTTTGTCATTTTAATCGTTTTTCCCCATTTCGTTGTTTTTTGAGCAATCACGATTGCTTATTGTTCTCACTTGACAGTCCTTGATGTTCCGGTTCCTCTTTCAGCTTGGACCAGGCCTGCAGCACCACCGGCGGCGGCGCAGCTGGTCCTGACCACTGTCCCCCGAAATCCACTTTTGCTGTCCATGTCCTATACACGCATGCTCATACACAGTCGCTTACGCGCGCACGCCTTTACACACATACACACGCCTACGTGCACCACACGTAAGCCTACACACACGCACACAACTATATACACGTAAGCACCCAGGAGGAGGGACATGCTTGGGCGGGGGAGCCATTTCTAGAAACAATAACTCTAACCAGTAGAGTTTTGTCGCAACTCGTGATTGCGAAAAACATAATTTGAATTCAAAGTTTCGGAATTCAAATTAGAGTTAATTTTTTTATTTTCTTGTGCATTCCACGTTTTCCCTGCGTTCCCCTTTAAATTTCGCGCACTTTATGATATCAAGTATGCGATTTATTCATTTTTCCAATCGTCTAGCTTTCTGACAATTTTTCAGTCGTTGATCCGATTTTTTTCACCTTTTTGTCCGCCATTAAAATGGTGGTAGCATCCTTTCCCTTCCTTGTTTGGGCGCCAAACGCACTCATTGGTTCTCGCGCATCGCTGCATACCCAAATCTGATTGCTCATTCGCTGATTCATTTTTTCCACTCCATTTCACTCTCCTGGCAGCTCCCAGTCCACTCGGTTGTGTTTTTTGCGGCTCTTAGTTTTCTTCAACGAGGGCGATGTTGAAGCATCAGTGCGCGGCGTCCTGTGACGGCCGTGGCTCTCCGCCATATGTTTAAGACCTCAAAATGAGGTGAAACCTTTTATTTTATAACATTCAAATTCATTAATCAAGAACGTTAAGCTTTGTGGCAACTGATGATGATAACATTGGAAGTGTATCACCTGTGTGTATGATGACTTCGGATGGAATACGCAGAATGTGCCGGAATCGAGCCCTTCATTACTGACCATATTTTGATGATCAACATAGCTGTGAGCGATGATGCGGAGCTGCATTTACCCCATTCAAATTTTAATTGTATGATGACTTCAACGCCGCCGCCAAGGCGATCACCAACTGATGCGCCATTTTTTTCAGCGTGGCTTGGCCTGCAAATGACATCGTTGATATCTGCTTCGTCCCTGAATACACCCCACCATCTTCAAAGTGAACTACCCGTCCTGTGCCCATTTTAATTTGAATGTGTTACAAACCATGCGAATGGACTCCCCATTTTCCAATTTTTAACGAACTTTTGCAAGCTCCTGCTACTGTTTTTTTTTTCCTTTTTTTGAACTTTTAAATATTTCACCCGCGGCTTTGTGTTTTTTTTTTTTTTTAAATTAAGTGAATAATGTTTTTTTTCCTGGTGATCACCATACAAAAGTCCTGTCACCTTGTCTGCTTCAAAATTTAGCATGAAATAAAGAATGTTATGTAATCGCTGTGTCATTCCTATCGTCCACATACATTCAACATGGGGTAAGTCTTTTAAATTTCTGGTTCTTTGGCATTTAAGGCAGTCGTTGATCTGAGGTTATGCGCGGCTGCGATGCTTCCATTTCCACGGCCTAGATTGTTATCTTTTTGGGTTTTTGAATAATTCTTCAAAATTAAACGCGACGCATCATGACATAAATAATAGCCATTTTAAAAAATTGACAGAAGGAAATAAAAGACTAGTTTTGAAGTGTATTGCAATGGATCTACATCTGTTAATAGGACAACAAAACTAAACGAATCCTATGTCAAAGGCCTGATTAGGGTTTCAAAAAACAGTTGTTTTTTTAAATGTATTTAAACATATTGAACAAGATACTCTGTTTTTCCATTGAAATTAGAAAATTTATATCACATTTTGTTAGAGGCATATTACTATACTCAAGGGTATAAAATATTAAATAATAAGATTTTGTAAAAATTAAGTTGACATCAATTGTTTTGTACAAATAATTTGAAGTAAATGTCAAGAGATAGTGATAATTCTTTTTGAAAAACATGTTTCAGTTAACTAAATTATGTGTCACAGCATATTTTGTTAGCGAACAATCTGGGGTCAAAATTACTCTCCCCACAGTTCTAGGTATATCGAAAGCCTCCGGTTCTATTGTGAAAATGCTGCACAAAAATGAATGTTACAGAAATTTCAGGCATTAGCAAATCTTGATTCTGAAGTAAGAAAAGAAGAATTTTCAGCTTTGAGAAATTGTGTTGTAGTGAGCAACAGAACCAGCTCCAAGGAAATTGTGCTGGTACGGTTGAAATGACTCTGACAATAGACAAATAATGGATAATCCTTTCCTTTCTCATGTATTTGTCTACCAGTCAAGCCATTTTGACCGCATAAGCACATGGCTCCAAGGTAACTGTAAAACAAATTTCTTGACTATGAATCTCTTGACTAGCACACAGATGACTTACATGCAAATGCACACATTTTCTTCTGATAACTCGGAGATGAAAAGAAAGGAAAAAAAAAGATAAAATCATGCATATTCAAAATTAAAACATAAAACACAGAAATTAGAAGTATGAAAAAGGAATAACACAAAAAGTTAATCAAAGGAAAAATAATCTACATTACTTTACCTTCATCAATATCATGTGTAAACATATTTAAAATGCGACCAACAGGAGTAGTATCGAAAAAATGCATTGGGCTGTGAAACACTTTTTGAAGCAGTTTATCATGTAAAGTTTTTGAAGCTCGCATAGACATCTAAAAAATAAATGTATTTATTAATTAAACCTTAAATTTTCTTATGCATATAATTTAGCTTGAAAATTTTAAATTTTTGCTACGGATAAAAAGTATTTAGAAAAACTACAAACTTTGAGCCTTCTAAGCATAACATTTGAGTTGGGATATTGTTTTTGATATGCAGATTCAAGAAAAAAATTCCTAACTTGAATTTTTGCTATTTTCTTAAATACCTAACACATTAAACTTCAAATTGAAATCTTATTATTCCAACAAATCTATCAAACATTGTATTCAAAAGTATTTGAACTCAATACTGGGTATTAGACAATAAATAATTTAATAATAGGTAGATCAATTTAACATAGCAATAATAGATTAAAACAAACAAATTACAGAAGCTGCATGAACATAACAGAACCTGCTTGAAAATGAGGTGATCAACAATATTAGAAGAAGTGGAAAAATAACCTTTATTTAATGTTCACTTGTAAAAATGTTCTGAAACAAAAATGCATTTAATGATAAACAACTTGCTGCCTAGACATGTGATGTAGTCAGATGTTCTTCAATAACATGGGAAAATCTAAAACCGACAGAAAAAAAAATGAACATATTTCAATGCTACAGCAAATTGTAGTTGCATATGAGTGGCATTACGAGTCTTCAGTAAAGAAGGAACGTTCAGGGCATATCAGGATGAAAACTAGAATTTCAGGCCAAAATCAAGACATTTTATGAAACGGGACAATCTTGACAAAATCAGGACATCTGAGCACCCCTGTTGTATTACTTTTTTTCATATAAAGTAGACTAACAAGAATTTTTTTTTTAATTAATTGTAACAGTGTTAAACTATTTTTTTTTTGAATTGAAAATATGACTACTAATCCCAAAACATGCACTCACATATTATGAAAGGTATGTGACTAAATTAATCCATAAATCAAAGGACAAATCTTTGGTATTTTAACATATGTTTTAACTTGAATGAGAGCAGAAATACTTTGAAGTATTCAAATTCAGGTTTATTTAGCTTTAAAAAGAACTATTCCTTTCGACAGAAAGGTTATAATCTTTCATGCTCTCTCCCGTACATTGTAAACATTTTTTAAAGTGTTCCATGAATTTTTAAATAAGCAATATTGCTGTGTATTTGAAAAAATTACCTTAGTAAACAAATATCCAAGAATGAGGCTAAAAATCAGAATAGCAACAACTGAAAGGCCATAAACCAGCTGATAAAACTCTAAGTCAGGATTCTGAGAAATACTTGGCAAAAAATTACTTGAGATTTGGTGCACATCATCATCATCAATAGTTGAACGAAAAGTTCTATTCTGAAATAACAAATTGAAACATTTCAAAGTTTATAAAAGTGATGACATACTAAAACATTCAGTTTGACAAAATAAAATTAATGATAAAAAAATATTTTAAAGACAATTTTATATAATTAAAACCAAAAAAAAAAAACCCTTTAAATTCAAGTAAATTTTAGAAAATATTTCACCTCCCCCCCACCCCTAAAAAATAAATCCCACACGCATTTCCTGTATGATGCAAATATCTGATTTCTTCTTTAATTTTTAATGTAAAAAATATAGATAAAAACAAAACCTTGTTCATTTTGGTGTGAAATACATAAAGGGTTTTCAATTCGCAACTCCAACGAACTATAGGGGGCACTGCAGTCACTGTCTAATGGCCGACTTAAAAACTAAAACAAACGCATGTGGTAACGAAGAAAATGCTAAAAGTGTTGTGATTTTTGTTCGTATGTATGATATTTTTCGCTTTATTCTTTTTAAATTAATTTTCAAAGTCTTGTGGATATTCTGGCCCACGTAGGAAGAAATGAGAATTCAAGAAGCATTACTAAACGTCAAAGATTAATGCAAACTACGTAGTTCGTAGTTCTAAGCAGCTATTTCCACGATGTTGAATTCGATATTTATCAATTATTGATAAAACTAAATAATAATTGTGGCCTGACAAGAACAACAATTAATGCTAGAAAATTCAATATGACATTACAAATTATTATCGAAAGAAGATGATACTTCTTTGTTTATACTTATTGTTTTGCATTTGTTGCTGGCTGAGTTATTTCTCTCGAATTCCTGAATCGGTTAATTTAAAATTTTTCTGTTTCGATTTTTCTAATTTCTGAGTTACGATTTAACTATGTCAAGTAATGCAAATCATCTACAGAATTCTTACGGATATATGGTGGTAGTTTTCTTTTCAGTTGATTGACCATTATTTCTTTTTACTTATCGAATTCTGTAATCTTACTACCATTTTATTCCACTCGTGATAAAAATTAAAAATGGTTTAACTAAAAACGCGAAATCTCGCCAAGGCTACTTTGCTTGCACAAAACTAAAACTATAACCCTAAACAAATTTGGCGAAACCTTTCAGCTGAGAATAAAAGGAATAAAGTAAATTCTTTCTCGGTGAAACATTTTTCATTTTGTTCTACGATAATATATTCAAGAAAATATTTTGCATACCGTCCATTCCAACTAAATGCTGCTGTAAAAGATTGTTAGTTAAATTAATTTAAGATTAAAAAAAAACTCATATTCTTACAAATTCATACAAAACAATAAAATTTTTTACCTTGTATAATGTTATCCAAGTTTGTTAAAATCCAGTTTTCGCTTTCACCATTTTCAATCAACTCATATTTTAGAAGGAAATAAGGAAAACTAACATTATTTTGAGAAGCTCGAGAATACTACTAAGGGACGAATTAATTTCTGTAGCTGAAAGCAAACTAAGACTCATCGATTGCGTTAATAAATACTTAGAACAAACTGCCTGTGTTTACGTCAACAGACACACGTGGAACGCAACGTGGCAATGTTTTAGTTTCATTGGCAGTTTTGTAAATCAACGCAAGGTAGCGTATTCGAGCGCTGAGTTCCGAATTGCTAACAAGGTGAAAATATTTTATCCATATTGAGAAATTGAAGAAGACAATAACATTATGAATAGTAAGTACTAAAAGATAGAATTATTTTTTATTTTAAAGAATTTACATTTTATTTTTAAGATTTATTTACATAAATATGACGTGTTAAAAAGTATCATTCATATTATGATTAACTGTAGCCACATGACACTTTTCCTTCTTGTATGCTTTCTATTTCCTATCCTTTTTATTAATCTACTAGCAGTACCCGCACAGCGATGCTCATGCTAAAAATTTAATGGAGGTCCGTTGAATTAAAAAAAAAATGACGCCTCCCCGTCTGATGTGAAATGATCATGTTTCTTTGTATAAAATGCGTACTCACCTTTTCAAAAAAAAAAAAACCTATTTAAGTTTCTTTGGAATTTAAAACTTTTCGTCAAATGATTAAATTGGATTTACATTTGCTTTAAAACTCTATTTAGGGAGTGAAGCGGTTTTTACTGCAATATAAAATATTTCGCCAAATAAACAAAAAAAAGTCATCAAATAATATCTTTGAAATGTAAAAATAATTCCATAACTCTATTGTTTATCGCCAAACATGCCCTGCAACCACGCTATCATAATCCATCCCTCTAACGAAAAAAAAAACATGCCGTGGACCATTCAAAAATCAGTCAGAAAAAAAGAGAATGTCGTACATTTCACTCGGATAAAAACAAATCAAAAGTTTCTTTTATTTCAAAACAAATCACCAAAACAATGAATTTCATTAACGGTTGCCTTAAAACAATAATCCTAGACTGAACTGCTCAGGGCCTTACACGCCAAGCGACTACGCTACCGGAAGCCAGTCCTTTTACGAGTGAAGCAGATATTTTTCGCCAAACAAACAAAAAGTTTATGATCACGTTAACAGTAGCTTTCACATCTTTATATATTAAGAACTGCATTTTCCTGGCTTTGCTTGGTCTACCTTGAGAATAAAAATTGTGTCGAATGACATATATTCAACAACCAGGCTTAAATAAAAGAAAAAGAAAAAAAAATGCAAAGTTACCCTTCCAAACATTGAGGACAGATATTAAAATTATTTTAAGAAATTAAAATGTGAAAGATGGATTTTGAAAGCGTAACCATGGAAACATGAAATAAAATAAGTTTAACGATATACAACAATGGATTTAAAAAGCGTAACCGTGGAAACGTGAAAATAAAATAGTTGACTGCCTGAATTAAAATGACATATTTCGAAATTGATTTAAAAACGCTTGTAACTTCCCCTTTGAAGGTAGAAGCTAATTTTTTTGACCTTAGGTCGAGATATTTCTAGAGTAAAAAATGTCGCCTTTTTCAATGGTGTCAAAAAGAAAACTGTGGGACAATTCCTTCACTTTTTATTGATAGAGTTAATGAAGAAAGTAGTACCTAAATTTCAGCTAAGCCTAAAAGAGTTCGAGCTAAAAATGCAAATTACTCCAGTCGTAATGAAGTTAGAGCATCGAAACAAATTGCTTAGAACGCGGAAAATTCTACCCTTTTCAACGATATATAATATTAATATGTGCAAGCAATTTTTCCCCTATTTAATAGCCAATAATAGGCAATTTACGTGAAATTTGGGCCTGAATTGGAATTAAAAAAGAACTATTTATCGGATTTTTTCGAATTATAGCCTATGTTACTCAGTGAGAAGGCACCTTTCGTACAGTGAAAGAATTTTTCAAATAGGTGCAGTGGTTCCGGAGATTACCTCGAACATATAAACACACAAAAATTCGTCCTCTCTCTTTATAATATTAGTAAAGATTGTTTTAGAATCTTATCTTACCACAATTTTATTTGATCATATTTGTAGAGATTTATCTGTTATTAATCCATACCTTATCAGGTTTAATATCTGCAAAGAACACAAAAAGCCTATGGCATTGACCTAGTGAGATAATTTTCAGATATTGTTTCTACTCCGGAACAGTTCAGTTCACACACATTGCTCAACTTCTTTTTAGAAGATGGAAATACTCCATTAATTTCTAGAATTTAAGCTAGTTTCTGATGAAACTGCACTTGTTTATTGCTGACTTTTTGGTTAAACTTTGTACTGCATTAAAGATTGGATACATCCAGAAAGTGTTTTTCATGAAAGTAAGAAATTGTTTGTGTGAAAATACTTTTGCTGCAGAAAATTTAGAATATCAATACAAAATTTGTAATTTGTTTGATGCATTAATGCAACAACTGGTCATTTCTTCCTTGATATGAAGCTCTAAAAATATTTATTAAAGGAGCAAAAGATGACAAATTGGTATGTTTTGTCATTTAAATATAATAATGCTGATTGCTTGGCTATTATAAAAACATGTGCATGTAGAATTGAAGAAAAAAATGAAAAGTTGTTGAATTTGGCTGATTTTTGCCTTGAAATTAAAGAAACCCTTTTCAAAATGAGTCCAAGGGAGAGAAACAGCAAAGTTGAGGTGAGGATAGAAAGAAATATAAGTATATATAATATAAAAGTTCTACTCTCAGCATATGTCACCTTAATTAATGAATGCTCCAATATGAAACTGAGCACACATATGTAATCGAGCTGACAAAAGAATCTCATGTACGTACCCAAAACGCAAAGATTCCAACAAACTGTTTGTGAGAAATGTGGTGTATGTGCTTTGCTACAACTAAAGTATTAACTGTTTGAGAACTTTCCACATAAATTTGAAAATTTAAATGTTGGAAAGTTTTTGCCATGTTTCTTATTGTAGCAGAAATGCAACAATTATGTTTCAATGGATAGTCAAACAAACGTTGTAATTTTGCTAAAATATTTTTATGTGCTTAGATCGGTGTATTTTTAAGTATCGGTAATTGTTTTTTTCAAATCAGAGATGTTGAAGCTTAAAATGTTAACAGTCATATAATAAAACTAAAAACTGAGAACATGAAAACATAAACCTGAAACAAAAAGGAAACACAGCCTTAAAAATTACAAAAACCAATAAAATGCATAAAATAAGGGACAATTTTTCTCAAATACATATTGCTCGTTTGGAAGAAGAAGTGCCACAATAAGAAATTTTCAATTTCCTTCTTTTTTTTTGCTTAAAGGGATTCAAATGACATTATTTTCTTTGGAAAATAATTAGATTTTTTTAGATTTTTTTGTTTTAATATTAACCACTGGAGAGCACTACAAATTTCCTTTTCTTATAGCAAATTTCCTGCAGAGTTAAACTTCAAACGCTTCTCCTGTAAAATTTCATTTCTTCGTATTGTGGCACTCTTCTTCCAAATGAGCGACATTGAGAAAACATTGAGAATAATTAGGTTTGTAGTTCATTACTAACAAACAAAACATATGTCATTGATAAAAGTTGATTGAAAAATAGTAATGAAAGCAAATAATTAAATTAACAGCACTCATTTTTTTAACCCAAAAATACATTTAAAAACATGCAAGTTTAAAGAAACTAATTTAAATGGTTATAATTTTTAGTTTTTCTGTAAAACGAAGTGGAGTAAGTTTTTTTATACTGACAGTCGGAAGAGAAGATCTTGCTTTGAAAAAAACCAAGGAAGAACAATGCTAAAAATTCTGAAACATTTTATCATCTTTGGAAAAGAAAAAACCTTTATGTTGTGACATCAGTTAGATTCATTTCAACATTCTATACAAAAAACAAGCACGATACTTGATCAACTACCAATAAAGTTACAGACAAAAAACTGAGTTGCCCTTTTTGTAGAAATACTACAATTGGCATGCACCTTAATTGAGGTCTGAAACAGACATGTAAATTGTAACTTTAACATACCCCATCTCCTCGAGAAAGCCAATGACTCAGCCAGTATTTACTAAATGCAGCAGAAGCAGCATGAATTAAGAACCATATTAAAACTAAGCAGCAAATTATGAGGCCGCCCGCAGCATAAATATATCCCATGTATGTGTGGCAGGAAATGGTACCAGATAAAACCTTTTCATCTTCTGTCAAATGTCCTGCAAAATAAATAAATGAAATGATAAATTCATGTTATTAAAGAAATACACATAATAAAAGTATTGTATTACAAATATACATACAATTGAACTTTCAATCATGTCAATTTAAAAATGTACAAAAGCAGGTTCTTAGAAGAGCATGCTTTATTAAAATTCAAAATTATGACTCAAATTCACACAGCACATTATAATATAGCTAAGTCATTAACTGTGCTAATTAAGAAATAAAAGTCAAATTTTGATTTAAAGCTTATTTACTTAAAAGGGGGGGGGGGAATATGCCATCATCAGAACTTGAAAGTTCTTCAAAAATTTGAAACTGCTAAAAATTTGCAAGATTTTAATTATCAATATTATTATTGCACTAAAATAAGTGAAATATAAAAATTTACTTATAATAAATGTATACCTTTTTACTTCCTTTTACAAAAAAGGAAGTATTGTATTCGTAAAAAAATTTTCACTCAAAAATCGACCTTAATTTCCATTTTGCTCACCCCTGAATCAATGTTGAGTTTTTTTTCAACCCGACCACACGTGCATATATACCTAAGAACGTATAGAAGCCCAAAATATCCATTTTGACGATTCCCGTGTAAATTACAACAAGTTTTCTCGTGGTGTCTGTATGTACGTATGTATGTGCGTATGTTTGTATGTGTGTAAGTGTGTATGTGTGTCATGTAACTCAAGAACGGAATATCCTAGAAAGTTGAAATTTGGTACTTAGACTACTAGTGGGGTCTAGTTGTGCATCTCCCCTTTTGGTTGCATTCAGGTATTTCTAAAGGGATCTTTTGCACCTTTTTTGGGGGAAATCACTGGTAATTTCGATGCAAAGTCATACTCCTTTTATAATTTGGCGGACACAGTCTTTTGGTTGCCAAGTTTTGTCACCAACATGGTGACAAATTTGGCGATTTTTTTGAGCAATCACGATTGCTTATTGTTCTCACTTGACAGTCCTTGATGTTCCGGTTCCTTTTTCAGCTTGGACCAGGCCTGCAGCACCACCGTCCACCGGCGGCGGCGCGGCTGGTCCTGAGCACTGTCCCCCGGAATCCACTTTTGCTGGGCGGTGGCGTCCATGTCCTACACACGCATGCTCATACACAGTCACCTACGCGCGCACGCCTTTACACACATACACACGCCTACGTGCACACACGTAAGCCTACGCACACAACTATATACACGTAACCACCCAGGAGGAGGGACATGCTTGGGCGGGGGAGCCATTTCTAGAAACAATAACTCTAACCAGTGGAATCTTGTCGCAACTCGTGATTGCGAAAAACATAATTTGAATTCAAAGTTTCGGAATTCAAATTACAGTTAATTTTTTTTTTTTATTTTTAAATCTGGTTTCAATTTGGCCACTGTTGATGATATTTAGAGTTAGCTATTGAATCACATAAAAATTGCCAATAATGGGGAAATAGCATTAAATTGGTGTAAAAGGAAGTCATGTGATGTCATGGTGATGGAAGTCATCAGCTCATTACATAACATTTCACAGATAATTTTTACATGTAACAGTTAGCAGGTATGTTTATTATAAACTTAACAAAATCGAAACAAAAATAAAAGCAAAGTAGCAACTCTCTGTTTAACTATAACACTTGAAATTTCATTTAGAAACTTTCTAACAAAGGATTTAATGAAAATAAACTTAAACATATATTTTATTTACTAGCTTCTTTTCTGGAGCTAAATAAGAATTGAAAAAGGAAAAGCGAAATTTTCAGAATAGATGCCAAAAAAAAAAAAGTATATTTTGGACAAAAAAAAAGGTGAAAAATCCAGTGAATATTTGACCTTTGACTGATTGAATACATTAGAATGTTTCAATTAGGATGAATCATCTTTTTTATAACTGATTATAACTCATGAACTATCAAAACACATAAGATGTCAGATAAGTTGATTTCTTTAAATTCTGTTTTTAAATGAAAAGAGTAAAATTAGAGCATGTGATAAAGAATGTCTAACTATGTCAGAAGAAAGATACACTACCATCATTTACTTCAGGTTCATCAAATTCTGACTTAGAGCTTAAAGTCGTAGATAAACTTGGACTTCTGCGTTTAATAGCTTCAGGAGGCTCATCTGCTGACAATTTGTACACTGAAAGGAACAAACCAACTGTCATTTTTCAAATACAAAATATTATTTTCAGCTATATATTAAAGTTTTTTTTTAATATAAGTAACCATTTAAGCAGTATTTTAAAAATAAAAGGTTTACTTAAAATGACAGAATATTTATGGTTTACATGCAATAAAACATTTATTATTATTATTTATTATTTGTGATTTGATAAAGATCAAGAGCCTTCTAGAAACTAGTAGCAGCTGCTCACAGTGAACCTTCCAACTGTCTACAATACTTTTGAAGCAGTAGCTCTGCTAACTATAATCACTCACACTGGTGAACCCAGATCGTGATTGAGTTTTGTGGTCACTTTTGCTGCTGTTGTTCACTTTTTAGACGCTACACTCCACTTCACACCTGTCAGTTTCACTTAATGAGCTTCTCTTTCCTTCCACTGTTTTGCTTTGCCAAACTTGTCTTACCGCAATGTGTGTATGCTAGCATGACTTTACATACTGTACCACTAGAAATGCCAAAAAGTTGAGATGTTTCAGTTACATTTGCTCCAGCTAGACACACTCTAACAATTTGGCCTCTTTAAAAAATTGAGAGGTTCGACATTTCACGCGCTTGAAAAAAATCCAAGACTTCCAGAACTTCCGTTAAACTACCAAATACAACCAGATCATACACATTGCTATTTATAAAAAAAAAATAGATATCTAGTTTTATTCTTTACTTACAAAGCGTATTTAAAAACGTCACTTTTATTTACAGGTGTTTCCATTATTTTGATAACTACCTGTACATTAAGCATTTCAAATCAGAATCAACTGTGCTTTTAAGCATCTCCAAATTGGTTGTAATGATGTGAAAATTCATTACAAACATGACTGGTTGGGAAAAAAATAGAATCAAAGGGAACTGAAGAAAGGTTAATTACCATTCATGATATCCTCTTTTGAACCATTGTCCTTAACATGTAACTGAATAAAAGCAGCATATTCTGAATCTTTGTTTATAAGATCAGTATGAGTACCTTGGTCAACAATTGTACCATCTTTCATAAACAAAACAGAATCACACTCAGAAAGATACTGAAATATTAAACACATATTTATAAGCAAAAAAGAAAGTTATATGAGTCATTTTAGTACAGTAAGAAATAAAAAAATAAATATTCATAGCAAAAAATGACAATCGACTTATATCAAACTATTATTAACATTGAAACAAGTACAGTTCAAGAAAGGAAATTTAGAATGAAAACAATTAACTCATCACATTTTTAAATTACTAGGAACCTGTTTTTCAGTGCAAGAAATAAGGAGCTACAGAGCAATTATAATTTTTGACAGTTCCAGTTCCCCCATACAAATATTGCCTCCTACTTAATTATATATAGATTTTTGAATTATAGCCATTTTCTCAAATCTACCAACTAAATTCCCATTAGTCTAAAACCTGTACAGGCTTTAAGATTCAAACAAAAAAAAAATTAACAGTTGAATGATGAATAGAAAAATTTAAGGTGATATAATTTAAATTAAAATTTTAAATTAAATTAATTCAAGCCATTTTTTAAACTACACTCTGCTGCAGCCATATGAGCTGCACTTTCTTTTGCTTACTTTTGTCTATTTATTACACTATCACTTTTTAGACTTAATTCACAACATACATTTTAACTGACAATGTTTAAATTAATAAATCTAGAACTAATTGGCAAATACAATAAAAAGTATTTCAAACCATAAAAAATAAAAGTATATGATTTTGGGCACTTATGTAAATTTAAACTGACTGTTCTTTACCATTCAAGTTTAAGGAAATTAAATTTTTTGTTATATAATGTCATATATTACATAGGAAACAAATCTTTTCACAAAAAGTATTTCAAAAGTAAATTACGTTTTAAAACTAATAAGTAAAATAACAATAGTAATTTTAACTAATGATGAAAAGTACAAAAAAGATTTTTGACACAATAAATATTAATTTACTGAGGCGATTTGAAATACTTAGCCATTTTGAAGAAACATTCATTTGCCCATTGGTAAACTGGATTTCACAAAAAGATTGCATTTTCTCCACCTTTTGTATAAAGATTGCACCATTTAGAAAATGCAATGCTTCAACAATAGCACTAAGGTTAGAAATAAGGACTCAGAAAAAAAATAAAAGTAACTTGTGTGAAACTTCCATACTCGCATAAGAGAATGGTTTGTTTTTACATTTGCAAATTCTGTATATGACCTGCTTTTGCAATAATGATTTTTGTTGACTGTTATGGCCACTTTGAAACAATAACATTAAAATTTTCAGTTTCATTTTCTAGTAGTCTAAATATGTTCAATATGAGCTGGCATTTTTATACGCATAACAATCTGAAAAATGTGTACGCTCAGAATTTTCTTTTTAGATAATTCAGCTTTTACTGCATACACATAATTTTAGTAACAATGAAGCATTGATAGATACACTAGTGCTAAATTAAATTATATGAATCAGGGTTGGCATAAAAACTGGTTTTTGTTTTGAAAAAAATAAAAAAAGTTTTTTTTTTTAACCCGTTTTTTTTTTGGTTCTTATTACTATTTGCAAGAAAAACAATTTCGTTTTAGGAAAATCATGGAGATTTTATGAATTAATTGTTAAGGAATGTTTAATATTCACAGTTGTGTCTAATTTCTTCGTAATTAATTAAATAATTAAGAGTAAAACCTTGTAATTTCACTTCCTCATATGTAGAGATTTCTATAGGAAGATATTGTTTGAAAATCTTTTTAAAAATACAATACGTAAATGGGCCTTTGTATAAATAATCAAAGAAATAATTTACTAGTTCACACATTATTAATTACAAATAACAAGAATAAATTTTTGTTAATTTACCCTTAATCATAGTTATTTTCAATAAATAAAAAAATAAAAGTAAAATTAAAATCACGCATCCTGAAACCTGGAGACAGACTTGTGATTCATTTACAGTTATCTACAAATAAATCACAAATCTGATTTACATTACAGAACTTTAAAAATCAAATTTTAAAAGATTATTGCACATTGTGTTTAAAGATTTAAAAAAAAAATACAAATCATGTAATTTTTTTATCTAATATTTCACTGACAACAATTATACAAACAGGACAGTTAGGTTTAAAGAAAATCATTTTGTTTTCCATTGTAGACATTATTTCTCCTGGTTTAATGCATTTAGGAATACAATTTTTATCAAAGAAAAAAAAATAATATTAATTAAAAGCCTCAGTATAAAAATATTCTTTTAACTTATTTTAATAATGTAGACTGTTATAAAAATTAATGTTTATTGATTCTTCCACCATTCATACATGCAATTTCTTTGATTATATTTAAGGGGAAAAAATGTTATTTGAAAGAAAAAAATTGGCATTAATTCTTTTGATAAAAGCACTGTGTTACATGAATATTTTCTGTTTTCATAATTTTATATATTTTCTTTTTTCTTTTCTTTGCTCTGACTGCATCATCTATCTGGGATGCAAAAAGTGTGCAAGTATAAGCGAAATTTTATGACTACTCTAAGTGTTCTTGGACTTCTTTAGTTATTTCTTTTCTCTTGTCATTTAAATATTCCAGCATTAAGATTTATGTACACTACGCATTGCTTCAATGGTACATCTGTCTCAATAAATCCTTGGTAATCATGCAAATTAGGTATTATATGAAGTTTTGTTTGAAATATGCTTTTTGGATGATTTTGAAATACAAAAGATCAAAAAATAATGATAGTTAAAAAATTATTATAAAGAGGTACTTGGATTTTTTCCATGTAATTTTAGAAAAACTTAGTGGATTTGTCCTGTATATTTATGTACCTAATAGGAAAGCTGCATAGATTTAAAAAAAGAATAAATAAATAAATAAATAAAAACTATCTGGCGAACTTGCATAACCTTAAAAAATATAAGTTTCTAAATGTATTAAATCTGTAATTTATCTATAAAGCTTTGCTAGTTACTTTGCATTAATTAGATTTTACTCTTCGCAATAATACAGTAGGCCTTTGTTTTACACGGGGGTTACGTTCCACAGAAATGCCACGTAAATCAAAACCGTGTAAATTGAGACCTAATACTAGTGTTAAAATAGGGGTTTGGTACCACAGATAACAAAATACTTCATTCTAGTGATGAATAATTGTATAATAAGTTTAATATGTACTTATATAGATTTCTATGCACAACATGCACAAAGAAAACACAAATTAATTTCGTGTTCTGTTTATAAAGAGGAGCTGGCTATGATAGTCTTTTGGCAGTCATTAAGAATTTTCCTCTGTAACCCTTTGCAAAGCATTAATGCATCCATGATCATTTGCATCATTTCTATGATAGAATCTTTCTTCACTAACAAATCAGAAAAATCATTTCTATTGTTTAGGAATGGCTCAAAATTTTTGATACAAACGTTTTTGGTTGTGCGTCACCGGCGTCGGTATCCTTGTTGGTTTTGCCCTCTTTTGTCACTCCTAAAAGCTCTGAACTGTGTGAGTTTAACAACTTTACTTCTGGAAAGAGCGCTGAAATTAATTGCATAAAATGTCTCCAGTGGCCCAAGCTCAATTATTAGCACGCCAAATGCTGTTGATTATGCCTAATCTGCAATCTTTAGGAGTTTGGATTTTGAAACAGAAGAAAATTTTATCTGTTTGCATTGCCACATCCACGTAAAACCGAAACTCATCCGTGTAAAATAAAATAAAGGTGTCAAATTTTAAACCATATAAAATAAACATGCGTAAAACAAGGGTCTACTGTATGTTAAATTTATTAAAATATTTGGGGGGAAACAATGAAATTTTTCAAAAAAAAAAAAAAAAAAAAAACATTTTTGAAAAAAAAACCACATGGTTTTAAAAAAAAAACACTTGGTGTAAACCACGGCTTAAACAATGGTTTAAACCAACGTGGTTTAAACCATTGTTAAGCCGTGGTTTAAACAACCCTGATATGAATTATTTATTTAAAAAAGTCTCACTTTTAATTCATGTGTAATTAGTAAAACGCTTTTTTCCTTCAGGGCACCTTTAATGCAATGTTGAAAAATATGGAGTCCTACTTGAGTGTCAACTGCAGATAAAGGATCATCTAAAAGATATAAATCTTTGTCAGCATATTGTGCCCTTGCTAGACAAATTCTTTGCTTTTGACCACCACTGAGAGTGACACCACGTTCACCTAACTGAAAAAGAAAATCATAAAACAGGATATTAAAATGATACTAGGAAATAATTCTCGCGATCACACAAAAATTAACGTTAAAAGCCAATAAAAAATTATATAGAAATTTGAGAAAATAAATAAAATTACTCACAACTTGTATTAGGAGGACTGGTATATATATATAAGTAATGCTTTTTTCAAATAAATAAATTTTTAAAAGTTCTTATTTTAATCAATGGAGTAATTACCCTCGTTATCAACTAGCCTTTTGCTATCTAGTATGCAAATGTTTTAATTTTTGTCTCAGAACAAGTGTTTTAGTGATATAGGAAGAAAGGGAAATGAGATGGTGCAATTTGTGGTGAGAATATTTCCACTATTCTCAGCAGAAAAGAAGATATCCTGAAACATGATGATGCAAAACCATACTGCTCAAGGCAAACACTTAAAAAATTATTGAGCTGTGGGGAACTACTTTACCCATTATACCCAATAGACACTGCACTACCTGTTGTCACTTTATTCTGATCCATATGTGACAAAAAAACTTGTCTAATATCCAAACTGCCCTCTCCAGATAACTTGCTCAAAAATTGATTAATTTCTACCAATCCCAGATAGAAAATTTGTTAACGTCACTACCAAAAAGTTGTTGATAATGAAGGTAATTATATCATTGTTAAAAAATAAAAATTTCTAACCATTTATTTGTTTGAAAAAAAAAAGACATTAATTACTTTCCGTTTCCCCATAATAATTAAAAATTTTCTACTTATATAAAGTTTCACACTCTGCACAATAATGCAATGTACATGATACAGAATTAAATATGTTGCAATAATGGAAGCATAACAAGGTATATTGCACATGAACAGGTGCTTGGTTCCTCGTTTGAGGGTATCATAGTTGAAATATGCTTTTATTAAGTATCCAGCTCGGGTAAGTACTACAAAGTAAATGAAGAATGTTAAATATGTTTACTATCTTATGTTGAAAGCAGAAAATGCATGAAATTGAAAATAATTTTAGCAGTACGTTTTCATAGAGTACTGTTTCAGTTCTGGAATCAATAAGTGAAATGAATACCTTGAATTAAAAATGGATAGGAACTGTAATGGTATTTATGAAATACTAGGTAAAATTTATTCTAGTAACTATACTTCCTATTAGCAAGTTTCAATAAAAAAAGAAGTAAATCATAAGTAAAAGAAAACAAACATCTGAGGTTATTTTCAGATTAAGTCTAGAAGTTTTAGAACTTTGGAAAGGCAATAAGCATTCAAAGATAAATGACTTTATTTTTACGTTGTAGATCAGAAGTCAAGTGCTATATCAGAAGTGCCCACCAGGGGTTCATGGCACAGATTTGCATGTGAAATTTTTAGTAGTACTGCTTTTATGTTTTTTTCTTTTGAGGGTTGCCACAACATGAGAACATAAAATCCTTCTTGCAGAAGGGAGTGTTACTGGCACCATCAACAAATTATGAAACATAAGGTTGGGCTAAACCAATACAGAAAAACCTGAAAATGCAGATTCTGCAAATTGTCAACTTTTTTTAAAAAGAGATCGTAATATTTTAATTGCAAAACTTTATAAATTGAAATATGTATCACATTTTTGCATGCAATATCTGATTTAGAGTATTATCCACAGGTATATTAAACTTAGAACGATCTGGATTAGTTAGAAATAGACGAATATTGGAAGCAACTGTGTGCTAAGTGTCTTGTACTAGAGTTCTGCACATGGCAACACACAGTGACCAAAATGAGAACTTCTGGCATGAAATATGCATTTTCATTAGTGCAAAATCTGACTAGAAGTTTAAAAAAATTACTCCTTTTTAGGAATTAGGTTTAGGTTTAACGTTAATATATTGGTTATTTTGTAACTGCATGTATAGCCAATATTAATACAATGGAGGGGTAGAAACTGGATAAATATTTATGAAGCTCCAGTGTATTGAAATTTCTTGTTCTGGCCAACCTTTCCCCACATTAGGCTAAAATGCTTCTCAAAATAAAAAATTTGAGTATCTGCATATTCTGCATACATGTCATTCAGTTATTAACCCTCTTATGAATAACACACAAAAAGAAGTGCAAATAAGTGAAACATACTAATAATTGTTTTGAAAAAGAAATACATAAAGAGAATAAATTGTTAAAAGATAAATACATTCATAAACAGAAAACTATTCTTTGAAAAGAAAAAAAAACATGTAACAATTATGGAACAGAAAATAAGGAAAATGACAGTTAAGTTATTGGCAATGTAAATTAAAAAAGAAAATAAAGATTAACTTTACTTCAGTTTGATCACCACCAGGTAGTGCAGCAATATCATCTGGTAATCCACAGCAATAAACAGATTCATAATACCTAAAAACATACATATTTTTATTCAAAAGACAAAAGCATCAGACAGACTTTGAAGCTTAACATTAAATTTGAATTTTAATACCACAAAGATTTTTTTTTCTTTTGCCAAATGTGTATTGTAATACAAATGTTGCAAATAAATCATCAGCAAATGATTACAAGCCAATTTAATATTTTCGGAAACTTAAGATGCTCATCATAGCTTATTTTGCATTATTTTATACATATTTCAAAATCAAACATAAGTGTAAAATAAAAGTGCAGAAATGAATAACAACCTCTTTGAGCTAAACAGATTGCCAAACAGGACATTCTCTCGTAAGGTTGCATTTAGGATCCATGGTTGTTGTGGGACATATGCAACAGATCCTCTGACTGCAACTTGACCTTTCAATAATCTCATCTAAAATACAATAACAATGAAACGAAAAAAAAAAGAAGCATTTCTACACAACATTTCAAAAAATAAATAAATAAATAACTAAAAATAAATAAATAAATAAACCATTTACCTTTTGGCCTAAGCTAGCACAACTACTGACAGCATATATTATCTAAAACAAATTTATAAAGAGTGCAATCTTAGTCCCCATCACCATCCAACCAATTAATCCCCTTTATCAATGTTACATGAATGGAAAAATTAAATTTCCTTTTTACTCATGTTTTTTTATTCCACTTTTTTGAACAATAAATTTAAGATATACTTAGAATCTTGGCTTTTTTTTCATAACGATTTTTGAACGCAAAACTTGCTTCTATTATGATTGACTTTTTGAAAAAATGGTATGTTTATCCTTAGAGTTAATTCAAGTGAAGAACACAGGGATGAAGGGCGAAATATCAATCATTTCAGAGTTCAAGAAATTCATGCTATAAAGTTCTAAACCCCACCCTTTCTTTGTTTAAAGGAACATTTTGAGTGGTTTTTTTTTTTTTTTTTTTTTGCCTTGATCTTTCTTCTTTTTTACCTGTTTAAACAAAAACAATTTCTCCTCCATTAACATAGTGTTACTATATTGATCTCAACTTAAATAAAAAATAACATTTTGCTTTTTTTCAGTGCACTCTTCAAATATTTTTGAACTGTCAATAAAATTGCCTTATAATAATCAAATAAGAAAAACAAAACAAAAAAAAAGCCCACATTGTATGTTAAAATATGTCAATGTTTTCCAATCCCATTTTATTTAGATTAGAATCTAAATAGTAAACTAGTTTATTTTTTAAAATAGTGCAGTTCTTCTGAGCAATAAAATTTGCTCAAGTTAAACAAAATAAGAGACTAAGAGCTCCAGGTGGAGGTTAACAGAAAAAATTATTTTCTAGAAAGTCATTTGAGCGGACCAGGCATAGAGCCTAACAAACAAATGAACCACATCTTTAAGCCTGTGTTCAATTGTTTTATATTTGAAAGAAAAAAAAACTAATTCATTTATTTATTTTGTTTGAATACAGTAGACCCTCGTTTTACGCGGGGGTTACATTCCATGTAAATGCCACGTACATTGAGACTTAACAGCAGTGTTAAAATAGGGGTTAGGTTCCATAAATAAAAAAAATACTTCATTCTAGTGATGACTAATTGTATAATAAGTTTAATATGTACTTACATCGATTTTTGTGCATAACATGAATAAAGAAAACATAAATTAATTTCATGTTCTGCTTATAAAGAGGAGCTGGCTGTGATAGTCTTTTGGCAGTCATTAAGAATTTTCCTCTGTAACTCTTTGCAGAGCATTAATGCATCCATGATCACTTGCCTCATTTCCATGATAGAATCTTCCTTCACTAACAAATCAGAAAGATCATTTCCATTGTCTAGGAATGGCTCAAAATTTTCAATACGAACGTTTTTTGTTGTGCATCACCGATGTCAGTATCCTCGTTGGTTTTGGAATCCTTTGTCACTCCTAAAAACTCTTCTTCCAGTAAGTTCCAAACTGTGTGAGTTTAATAACTTTACTTCTGGAAAGAGCTCTGGAACCAATCGCATAAAACTTCTCCAGTGGCCCAAGCTCGATTATTAGCACACTAAAATGCAGTTAATTACACGTAAGCTGCAATCTTTAGGAGTTTGGATTTTGAAAGAGGGGAAATTTTTATCTGTTTGCATTGCAGCATCCGCATAAAACCGAAACTCATCTGCGTAAAATAAAATAAAGGTGTCAAATATTAAACCATGTATAATCGAAACCCCATAAAATGAGGGTCTACTGTACTTTTTTGGAACATCAAGCCATTTTTCATGTTTTCCTTATCATCTTAAAAATAATGATAATAATAATTATAATAATGATGCCAAAAAAAGGAGTCAGAAATCCAGTTAAAATATGCTTTTAAAATGAAGAAAATAAGTTTTTTCTAAAACAAAAACATGAATATAAATAATTGTAGGTGTACAGAAAAAATCAATTTTATTCACAAATTATAAAAAAAAAGAGAAAAAAAGTAGTTCTTAGCAAATGTTATGAAATGAATAATTTTTTTAGCCAGAAGTTCTTTGGTTGAACAAGCAAGAATGAAATCAAACAGAGGTAAAAGTTGCAAAAATTCCCCAAAACAAAAATTTTCAAAATAAAAACTGGCATGTCCCAAATTTCATTTTTAAGTAAATAAGAGGATTGAAAACAAGAGTTCCATACTTAATTATGAAACCATGTAAAATAAACAATATAAATAAATACACTGAAGAACTATGGCACTTGCTTAAAAATAAAATTATGACTAATTGTCTCACTTTAATCAAGAATAATTTATTTTTTATCATTAGCCAATGAATAGTGGTTCTTAATTACAATCATACAAATCAAATAAAAAAACTCATTTATTTTTTAATTTTCTCCATACTTTAACCCATTCGGATTATTTATTACTTTTTGATTAGTATCTTGTTCTATCTCACTCTGTTTCAAACTTTTTCAAAAAGAGGGGAATCTGTTAAAAGATTGAAAACTTTCATCCCTGAAGTTAAGATTATTGAAAAAAGTAGAAGAGTAAAATAAGTCATTATTAGTACTTTACCTGACCTAAAAGAGCAGCAAAAAGGGATGATTTTCCACTTCCAAATGTACCACAAATTCCAACAAGGTTTCCCTGCAAAGCACATTAAATTCAAAGTAAGAACATGATTGACAAATAAATGATGCATTTTTTTTTTTTTTTTAACAAAGAAAGTCGCTTATAGAGGTATTAAACTGCATGTTGCAAATTTTTTGAGCCCGAGCAAGAAAATTAGCAAGCATTGTCCTCCTGTGCTTTAAATACTTTTTTCCTACATTCAATTAGAAATTTATTTAGTACTGTTTACATTCATGATTATTTTTGGCTCTCCTTAATATAGAAAGGGCAAATTGAAAGATGAATGGATGATAATTAAAAGAATGTGTTGTTACATACAAAAGCAAAACATGGGAAAAAAAATTCTTGTGCCTTCAGCAATGAAGAAAATTAAAATTGTGGTTTAGAAATTGAAACTTCTTGCAAAAATTTGTTAACCTGAGACCAATGGTGCAGTCGAGAGGCAAAGGGGTGGATGAAATCCCCTCCCCCTGCATTCTCAAGTCTCCTTACTTTATTTAATTACAGCTCAAACGTACCACCACTTTTTGGGATCAATGTCCTTCAATTCCAATAACTATTTTATATTTGCAACTTTAAGCCCGCCCAAACTTTCATTCAAGATTATACCACTGCCAGGGATATAATGAAATTCAGCAGAGTGAAAAATGAAACATTAAGAATAAACAACAGGATGAAGAAATAAATAAAGCTAGAAGTAATAAATAAACTTAGTGCAGAAACAGTAAAAGCAAGAAATGATAAAAATTATAAGCACTTGCATGCAAAAATGTTGCAATCTATGCTTTCATAACATTTATTTATCATTTATTGTTTCACTATTCAGAATTTCTTTTATGCTTTTTTTTTGCCTTACTTCTCAGCAAAGCAATGATGCTTTAACTTTCTACAACTATTGGAAGAAATCATGAAAGAGATTGATTCATGTATTAAAAAAAAATAATATGCAGCAATTCTTTTCACTCACAATATGAAATTTAATACATACCCTCTGTAAAGTAAAAGTTACATCAGTTAATGCTGGAGGTAGACCAGTTTCTGATTGTAAAGTATTCACTAATGCAGTATTTGGGCCAATTTCATCAGGAATACTTTTTTCACTTTCTAAAACTAAAGGAGTAAACAAAATTAATAAGTAAAATTATTAAAATAGATAAATGCTGCAATGAAAAATAATTATAAAAATTAATTTAATCCATATCGAAAGCATTAAAGCTGTCATGTTAACTGTGAGTACATTTTTGAAAAAGAGGCTCTGATCATTGGTACATAATTCAGGTTTCAGACAGATGTAAGAAATTCAAAAAATCTAATTTCAATCGTGAAACACTAAAGCATAAAAGTAACTTAGTATTGATAACTAAATAAATAAATAAGCATAGTCTTGGTAATTCTCTACTTACAACTGGAAATGAACAAAAGACTCAAAATGTAATATTATGAGCAACTTTATATTCTTGTTCATCTCCTGACAAAAGTTTAGTCCATAATCATAACTGATTTCTGATGAATGGTTTGAAAAATTACTTTAAACCATATAAATTTCCCATATCCATGAATAGGTTGTTTTAGTATATGAATGCATAAGTGTGTACAAACGTTCTAATTAAAATATCCACACTCCTGATTCCAAAAAATTTTCAAACATTTCATAATTTCCAGATGGTAGATTACACCTTCTTCATTAGGTTGACACTGTGGTTCATATCCAGAGAAAAAAGGGGGGGGGAGCAGGAGCATGCGCAAAAATTTTGGGGCTCGTTGCAAATGAGTTTTATGGGCCTCCCTTCATATTGTTTGCCCCTTTGTCCCTACATATATTTGACCCTCTTTTTAAAAATCTCGGGCCTCCTTCAGGCATAGGCCTAGGTCAACAGGTGTCCCTTCACCCCCCTCGTGCATGCCCCTGGGGGAAGGGCAAGGTGGGCAGCTGCCCCTATATAAGCTTAATGCAATGCATATTAGAGGGGAAAAACAACAAAGTGCGCAGAAAGTGTTCTAGAATCCTGGGGGGTGGGGAATTGACCCCACTGATTGACCGAATAACGGATCTGTCCCCCTTTTATTTTGAGTTGGATACGTCCTTGTTTAGTTGGAAAAGGCTACAGTTGTAACAATTGCAATATTGTGAAGGGTATCATCAATAAGTAGAAAAACTACTAGAAGAACACATGCAGTTTTCACGTCGGAACATAACTGCTACTATAGTCCAGTCGATGAACACATTGTAGCGCGCATGGAATATGCAATAATTTTTGACTTCAGAATATTGTTAAGGGTAGTTAGTAAGAAAACATACTAAAAGTCCCCGCCTCTATTGGGTGAACTGAAGGTAGGAGGGAGGGGGGAAGAAAATGTTGAGTTTTTCGAGAAAATGTCGGAAACGGTGGAAAAAATGCGTTTTAAAGTGAAAATTCAAGCAAAATATACTTCCTATGAAACTGTTTCTACACATTTTGTTAAATTTCCAATAATTTTCTGGGTATATGTTATGAAAAATCGATGATTTTTGGAAAAATCCTCTCTTTTTGTCAAATATTTGCTCCTAGCGACTCCCAGGATCAGTATTCATGAAAATTGTCAAGTTGTAGAGCTTTAAATTTCCTTCAATTTGATATGCTATTTATATTTCATTCAACCAATCAAAAGTTATAGAATTTCAAACATGCCTTTCATGGCAAAAAATTGAACACTTGCCATTCACAAATTTCAAACTGACTCGAAAGGATCACGCACTTCCTCTTTCCTCAATGAATTCGAAAATCCTGAATCACAATAAAGAAGTATTTGTGGATTCCTCCAACACAAATTATGTTTAAGGGTGGGGGGGGGGGTCGTAAAATTGCGACTTTGTGACAAGGGGGAAGGAAAGGTAAGAAGTGTGACATCAAGCATTTTTTAATACGAATATGTTTATGAAAAGTAGCTTGTAAAACGAACTTTGTGATAAAGGGGGAGGGGGGAGGAAAGGTTAAAAATGTTGAAAAAAAAAGTATGACATTATTTGTGGACAGCCCTTTATGAAGGAATCGGACAAAGATTTGCAAAATTATGTATACAGTATGATTTGGTGCACTGAGGATGTGCAGAAAGTCAGAACTATACATACTGTTTAAGGGCATTGACAACCACATTGATTTAATGCCATTTGAATTTGTTGTTACTGAGGATACCTAGTCTACAAAACTGTTAGGCAAAAAAGATACAACAGTATAAACCATATGGACATCAATGTCAGTTAGAAAACTGAAACGACGGTTAAACAAGGTTTCTGTCCAACTTTTATAATAACATTCAGCTGACAATCCGTAAATGAAAAAGCTGTCGAAAATCGAGACAAATACGCTCTGAGCTTTAGGTGATGTCGAAATTGATATTGGGAAGACAGCAAAATTCTTCGGTAGCTATCATTAGAGAGGAAGTCCTCTTGATTGTTCACGACAGCCAAATCCCCAACTTATCACCACATTCTGTTGTCAAAATGTACCAGAAATCTAAAATCGTACAACATGTATCTAAGGTACATATCAACAGTTATTCTTCCCCTGAATCCATTGAGGTTGCTGGGGTCATATGTATCTCTCATGGTATGGTGCTCTAGCCACAGAAAAGTCCCTCAACGAGTTCCGTTACAGATCATTTATCAAAGTAGCTGCAAACATCAAGACTGATCTCTGTCTGCCGTATCACCAGGTTCAACTGTAGCTAGAAACTTAATGTGAAGTATTGGATTGGGGGTTTGGGAAAGGAGCAATGACCAACTTGTGCTGAAACTCTCGGAATGGGATGTTGCTCCTGATGGAATCTTGTAGACAATTTTGACCGATTGCTTTCCTACAAGTGACCGGCAGGTCACTTGTAGAAAATCAGCGTTAAACTACTCTCTCGCAAGCTTGCATTGCAAGGGCAGTTGCAACAACGGAATCAAAATATTTATCCAGGACGAAGGGGACGACGATGACATCAATACATTACCAATTTCTTAGGACAACTTTTCCACTGCTGGTGACATGACTCTTCCGCCTCAGAATAAAACCAAGATGTTACCTTAAAAATTATATTTTCATTTTCTAATTACTGTCAGTCCATATTCCATATAAGCACTTCAAAATATGATTAGTATTAATGTAATAAAAACTAAAATTACAAAAAGGAGCTGCCAGTTAGCTACATTTACCTTATTTCTAATATTAAAATTTTCATTATCGTGCCATAGCGTCACATATTCATTTCAATAAAATAACGAAATTGAGTACATGCTAGAACTTCATAGCTTTTGATTGTTTGTCAGATGGGATTTGCAGTGATTGAGCATAGGCTTCGAATTTCTTTGGTATCAGGTTTGAATCTGCAGTTTAAGTGTTCAGCAAGTGGATTTTCAAGACACAGAAAAACGTCAGGGTCCTTGTCACATTATTGCTGCATAAGATCCCCTGAGCGCCTGCATGGCACAGACACTCTGAGACAATAAGAACAAGATAATTTTTTTTCCGAAAAGTATTGGTTTTCAAAAACGCATACCTAAAAAAAGACTGGAAATGTGACACATATGTAGGCTGTAGGGAAACAATTTCACAATTAATTTAGTTACTTTTCACTTTTATTCAGAACATATTTTTTCTGCCGTTTCTGAGATATACTCGAAAACTACAAAATTTGGCTCTCCCTTCCTACCTTTAACTCCCCTCCTGCCCCCTAGGGTCGGGGACTTTCAGTATGTTTACTTATTAATTACTTCTATTAAATTTTTTACTGAGAAAGTGCTGGCTTACTGCACTTCCTCAGTTCAATTTTGTTTAACAATACCATGCGTATGGAGCTAATTCATACTGCATATACATAGTGCTGGAAATCTCCGTTCGATTTCTTGGTAAGGAGCGGTCCATAAATGATGTTACACTTTTTTTTCAACATTTTTCACCCCCTCCCCATTTGTCAGAAAAGTACTTTTCATAAACTAATGTTTTTAACATATTTGTATTAAAACATGCTTGATGTCACACTTCTTACTCTTTCCTTCCCCCTTGTCCCAATTTCACGACCCCGTCTAAACATCATTTGTGTTAAAGGAATCCACAAATACTTCTTTATTGTGTATCTGGATTGTCAAATTCATTGAGGAAAAAAGAAGTGCAGGATCCTTTCGAGTCTGTTTGAAATTTGTGAATAGCTAGTGTTCCATTTTTTGCCCTGAAAGTACGTGTTTGAAATTCTGTAACTTTTGATTAATTGAATAAAATGTAACAAAGTCGCATATAAAATTGAAGGAAATTTAAAGCTCTACAACTTTGTCATAGACAATTTTCATGGCTACTGATCCTGGGAGGCACTAGGAGCAAATGTTTGACAAAAAGAGGGAATATTTCCGAATGTCAACGATTTTTCATAACATATACCCTGAAAATTATTGAAAATTTCAAATATGTGTAGAAACAGTTTTGTAGGAAGTTTATTTAGCTTGAATTTTTATTTTAAACTCATTTTTTCCACCGTTTCCGAAATTTTCTTGAAAAACCCAAAATTTCTTTCCCCTCCTTCCCACCTTTAGCTCAGCCCTAGGGGCGGGGACTTTTAGCATTTTTACTTACTAACTACCCCAAACAATATTCTGAAGTCAAAAATTATTGCATATTCCATGCACGCTACACCCCTGTTTTGAGCACTCATTGACTGGACTATTAGATATTTAAGTATTTAATGCAAGTGCCAGAACTAGTTTGTTTTTTCATGCAAAAGTAAAAACTTTTGCTGATGTACATTTGTGTTTAAAACCAAAACCATACTAGTTATTACTTGTTCAATAGATTTGCATGGGTGTGACATTTTTACATCTATATTTGCACTTTATTGCTAGAATTTTAAACTTCGGTTTACAATTGTGACATACATTCAAACATAAGAAACCATTATGCATCACAAGGTGAAGTATTAACAGTGTAATTCTTTCTATGATATTTCAAAAGGGAAAAAAATCTGCATGCTTTATATAGTCAGTAAATGAAATCTGGTTTGGATTATTTCATTACTTTTAGCTGCAGATACTTCCAAACAAATTAATCAACAGATACCTCCAACAAAAAATATTTATAGCTTAAATAATAATCATTTCATAAATACTTACTTGAGGTATGAATTTCCTCATTTGCAGATTTTGAACATTGATTCAGTGCAAAAGGAACAACTGGATCCCAATCTAAAGTTGCTTTAGACATGTTAACACAGATATCTAACCGATTGGGAACAACAGTATAATTTTCTTTCTCTTCAAGTCGTAACAAAATCTAAAAAATAAATTATTTTAATAGCACTTGATTAATTTACACCTAGGCAGCGCAAACATTTTTGACAAAGCTATTGATTCAAACTGAAACACAGAAATAACTATGGGCACTTGAAACTTATGAATTTTCAATTTAAACAAAATATTTTGTATCAACTTTGAAATCAAATATCAAATGAACCATACAAATTGTTTTTTAAATGTCTTACTTAACTTATTTTGCACTTACTGATGACTAACTACACGATCAGGTAAAATTAGGTAGCAGATGTGAGAGACGATTATGTACCTCTTGCTACCTTTCCCACAGTTACCCAAACTAGGGAAAGAGAGTGGTGAGATTTCCCACCTTAACCAAAACTTTAAGTAAGATTTTTAAAAATTTAGGGGCAGTCTTTTTTTTTCTGTTTTTTGCAGTTTAGTTTATTACATGAACAGTTTAAATAAAAATTCATTTGAACAAAATATTTGCTTACTATATTAGCAATATTGACCTTTTTTTTTTAAACATTAAAAGCTATTTCCAGGTATGAGAGTGGTCAGAGAGCAAAAAGGAGGAAATCCAAAAAAATTTTGAAAAGGGATGATATCCAAAAAAATTTTGTGCAAAGGGATGATATGAAAAACCGCATCAAAATAGAACCTGGAAGTTATGATATTCAAAACTTCAAGAAAAATGGCTAATTCCCCTTTTTTAAAGGTAATACTATTTAATTAAGTATAAGTAATAATTTTGTACAATTTGCTGCATTGTACGATTTCTTGCAAAAGTGTTTATTCCTACATAAATATAAATTTTAAAAAAGAGGCAACAATTTATAACAATTGAGTCCTTGAGCAAAGGGTTGGGGGAGCCAGAGGTCAATCTTGACTGCATCACATAATAGTGTCAACTTTTTATATTTTTTTAGAGAAAAATACATTTTTTTCTAGAGACGTACCGAGTAGCACTTTGGCAGAGTAGCCGAGTACCGAGTACTCGGCCTTTTACTACTCGGCCGAGTACCGAGTTACCGAGTAACTCGGCCTTTCACTACTCGGCCGAGTTTCCCAGTACCAATTATGTTGAAAGAAGGACCACCGACACACACCAATGAATTTTGAACTTATTGAAATAGTAGTATAGACCTCCTTGTCCATATAATAGTTTTTAAACTAAATTCCTGCTGAAATTTAACTACAAAATTTTGCAAAAATAATATTTTTTAAATTAAAAATGAATAAATAAAAGGTATGACTTATCAAGTTGGAATTAAAACAAATTATACAAATTTATTCATTATAGGTCTAGTTCGCTAAACACAAATAATTTTTAAAAGCAAAAAAAACAATGTGCAGGAACACTGCAGACACGTTTTTCTGTGTTACAAGGATCATCTTTTCAGTGCATAACATGTGAACTAAAGACTGTAAAGGCATACGACAAAAAATTCGACTTTTGCTGGATGCCTTTAAATCAACGAGCTCACATTTTGTGCATTGAAAAAGAAATTCCTCGTAACGCCAAAACACGTGTCTGCAGTGATCCTGCACTGTGCTTCCAACGTTGTTTTATTTCCTTTTATTTTTAAAGATAAGGTATTTTTATATATCTTATAACTAATTTTAGTTTGTAGCAAAAATTCCATATTTCCACAATTTTCAACAAAAAAGTTTTATTAACTTTCGAGACATTCGAACCAAGATTTATTTCGTTGAAGTATTTCAAACTTCATTATTCTCAAAATTTAAATTTGAATTGTAAATGGTTGCAGAAAATTATGTATGCTTGAGCTTTTTTGTAAATTTTAATGTATTCAATTTTTTGCAACTACTCGGTATTGGCCGAGTATCTGATCAAAATTTGGCCGAGTACCGAGTACTCGGCATATTGGCCGAGTAGGCCGAGTACCGAGTAGTTACCGAGTACTCGGTACGTCTCTATTTTTTTCATTAAAAAGATTTGAGTTTATAGTGTTAAAATTTATGTTCTTACTCGTTTAAAATTAGGTTTGTTTGTAAAGTAAAAATTAACAACAGAGAGAAAGATCTAAAATTTCTTTATGTGATAAAACATACTTTTCATAGTAAGAATTGAAAATAAATAAATAAATATATATATATATATAGTTTTGCTTTTTTATCATAGATCATTAAAGCTCAAAAAGACTAGTTCTAATAAAAATAGCTTTAATTTCTTGGATATCAACATACAAATTGATTCAAATTGCTCCACTACAATCTATGATAAAAGGCGGGAATTTAATTTCACAGTTAACAGCTTACAAGATTTTTCCTCCTGCTTAAGTAAAAAGGTTTTTATTGGCATCATTGTTTCGCAAGCTATCAGAATAAAAAGAATTTGCAATACCATTTCTGCATTTAATCAAGAAATTTCAGTACTCAAAAACTTACTTTTTAATAATAACTTCCCTAAAAATCTAGTTGAAAACATTTGCTTAAGTATAGCCTTCGATGAGCATTTCGCTTCTTTTGAAACTGTTTAACTGTGCAAATGTATGATACAACCGTGACAAACCATTTTTTATGAATCACCGGGGTGGATGAATTTTTACACGTGGGAAACAGGCGACTGGTATGTCTATGGATTTATCTTCTGGATATGATTTTATTTTTATTTTTATTTTATTTTTACGTTGACAACTGAAAAGGATTTTTTATCAGGTTGAACAATGGAATTGGCTCTGTTTATATGGATTTCAAGGTAAGATAATTTTGTTATAGGCAGGTACTGTCTCGTGGATGGCTAATTATCGGAACTTGTTTTCCTAATTAGTCGAGGCGAAACCCCCTGCTTTTAGTTTTTGGTTTGAGCTCTAGTTTATTGTTTTTAGTTTAGCATGTGGTGCTTTTGCCCAATGTTACTCTATATTGCATGTACTGGAGCTTAAACATTCTCTTTTAGTTCATAGTTAAAATTTCTGGTCTTTTGACCATATTTAATGAATTCTCCACGACTGATGAGCTCTGGATTCACACTTTATCTTTTCCTATTTAATAGCTGTTTGCAATTTTCCTTTTTATCATCATTAATTATATATAATTTGTTTAATATTTGAAATTCTGTTTGCTTAATTTTATATTTACTTGGCTTTTTAGTTTTGCTGCGTTGCGCATCTATGGGCTTTTGGTGTCGTTTTTTCAATATTTTCACTTTTATTATATATATATATATATATATATATATATATATATATATATATATATATATATATATATATATATATATATATATATACACATATATATAAACGATTGGTTACCTTTATCCTTGCATTGAAACTCAAAATCTGATTTTTAAAAACTTCCTAATACGATTTCGGAATCAATAGAACAACTTGGAGCTGCCTCATTTAATCACGAAATCTCAAAACTTTTAACAGGCTGTAAAGCCTAAACTATTTGAGATTCACCATAAATACTTTTAAGACTTTTTTAAATACACAAAAAAAGTAACAATGCCACGTTTCAATAAAATTCAAGATTGTGGGTGCTAAGCCACACTTTTTGATTGGCTTTTGCATTTTTTCTAAAATAAATTAAAGAAATAAAAATATTACTGAAATGATGAATAAAATAATCAGATGTAAGGTAGTATATAGTAAAAAACCACAACAACATTAAAAATAATTGAAATACTTGCAGGATGCAAAAAGATTGAAATCTCAAATGAGGCATGCAACTTTCGGCGCAGCAAGCGTTTTTCGTCTCTGGCATGATTTCAAATCATACGTTCTTGGCAGATTTCGCAGAGGATGAAGATTCGAGGGGGAAAAATAGAAAGAATAAGAAATCGGGGATCGAAAATTTAAAAGAAAAAAAAGTTTTTCCGATTTTTGATAAAAATAAGGCCTGAAGAGGCAAAAAAAGGAGGAAAGATTTTAAAAGCCAACAGAAAAAGCCGAAATTCCGGCAAAAGCCAAAAAAATCGCACCCCTGTATTTCAATGTTTGTTACATAAGCAAGATTCTTTTTTTTAATCAATTGGTTATTAAATGGCATGCTAATGAAATACTCTCAGTTGTCATAAAAAAATTATCAATGCCTCCAAAAAAAAAAACAACAAAAGTCTGGAAATGGAGATTTTGCCAACCAAAGCGTTTTGGTACAACTTCAGTGCGAAATGGGTATAAAAATATGGCTTGTTTGGTGCAACTAGGAACAGAAGATAAGCTCCAAGTTCTAAATGTGTTTGACAGGGTTCATACTCAATTTGGATAAAAAAAATTCCATGACTTTTCTAAGACTTTTTCATGACTTCATAAAAATGTTCATGACCTTATTACATGAAGAGAATAGTACCATTTAATGTCAAACTTGCCAATTTTCGGAAATAGGCTTTAGAAAAATTTTACGTGAATGCCACTACCTGATTGGAGACCTTACTTGTGAATGAAAAAATATCAGTGCACATTGCAGAAACTAATAAATTATTCTTGTTTGTATTTAGCAGATAAATCCAAGTAAAGTAAAAATATAGTGAACTGTAATACACTGATGTTTAAATATCTAATAAATATTTAATAAATAAGGCAGAATAGTAATAATGGGACAAAAATTGAATGAGTCATTATTACTAAGTTTCCAATAATAAATTCACTTCATAAAAACATTGCCTTTTGGTGTCAATAGTGAACAAATCACCCATGTAACTTGATTGTATATTTGTTCATTAAAGTAAAGTCACGTTTTTCAGTAAATTCATTTTTCTAAACCAGATATTTCAGCTGGCCACAATAATCTGTTTTGCGAGCTGTATATTGGGCATCACTGTTTTAGAATATTATAATTCCCCTATTTTCATGTTCCCCTATTTTCATGCCTGATTAAAGTCTTCAATTTCTGATGAAATTATTAATGAATTTTTACAAGTAGTTGAAACAAAGTTGGATGCAAATTAATTGCACTTTTTGAGGGGGCGTGGCAAAAATCAAGAATGTGCATGTCTACTACAACAGAATATAAAATATAAGAAGTGCTGAAAATGATGGTGAATTCAAAAATAGTGATGCCTCAGTAGTAAAATCACATTATGAAAATGGGCGAGCGGCTGTTACAGAAGCGGATGAAATTGGATTCCAAAACTCGGATTTGTTTTTGAGATCGTTCAATTTACATGCAATATTACAAAATCACTCAATATTTCTAGCGCTCTTTTAGCTATTGTTATTTTCTTACTACCCAAAACATTTTTCCATGACTTGAAATAAATTTCCATGACTTTTAATGAAAATATTAATTTTCCATGACTTTTCCAGGTCTGTAATTTGTTTATTTATTTTTCCATGACTTTCCAGGATTTCCATGACTCGTACAAACCCTGGTTTGAGTATTTGGTACACCAAAAGAATAAAGCTCTAATCATACATGGTTGTTCGAGTTTCGGCCAGCGGTGGTTTTGACCATGGATACAACCGGTTAAAATTAGTTTTGTCCAGTTTTGGTCATTGGGTGTGGTTTCCGGAAATACTGAAGTTTAAAATCAAAATTAATGCATGCATAATTAAAAGAAATATGAAATATAAATCCTAATATCAGTCACTAATCATTATTAAAGTAAACAGTTCATTTTACACCCTATGCAAGTAATAAATGACTGCATATTCCAAAAGGTTAGTCACCTCATAGGACAGTATAAATGCATAATATATACCTACTTGTTTCATAGTTTTATGTGCACAAAATGAATTTCAAATTTAATCAAAGTATATTACTAATATTTTAATACATTGAAAACATGTTACAAGTTTTGTGAAGAATAGCTATTAGTTTATGTTGTAGGCTGTTTAGTAGTCCTAATAAACGAGTGTGCTTTGTCTTTGTTGTGAATAACTTTTAATGTTAAAGAAAAGTTAAATTTAATCAATTAATCAGTTTTAAAAATTATTTCAATTATGATAAATACGCGTCCTATTTCTTTTAATCATTCATTAAAATGTGCAATATTATGCATACGAACTGTATGTGGTGTGCACATATCAGTGTTTTTATACAATACAGTTTTGGCCCGCTCTGTGGCGGTTAAATCCAGTTTTGACCGGTTTTAACCAATTTTTGCCAGTGGCATGGCCAAAATGGGTTTTGTCCGGCCAAAACTACAACTCTTATTCTCAATCTCTTCCTCCTGTTTTTATATGCTTAAATACCAAAATTCTTCTGTTCATCAATAATACTAAGATAGCAATTTTAATTGTGTAGCCGAGAGATATTGGAGAGCCCGTCTAGCATTTGAGAAATAAAGAATACTAAGATAACAGTTGAAAATGATCTTAGAGCGGTTGGGATAATGGACGTTACAAACAAGATGTGCAGAAAGATACTCCAATGATCTGCGATAAAATGATGGGAGAAAGGCCTGTGTAAGAGCTTTCCCCTGGTCTTTGGTCAGAACTAAGCATTGACTTAACGTGATTGGTAGAAGTAAACATGTAATCCGCCGTCCTTGTTCTGAGATTAGAATGGATCCTCGGGGTAAAGATGAGGAAATGGCTGTCCATTCTGCCTTCATGAGTTGAGAATTCCCTTGGTAGAAATTGAGGGAGTCGCTCTCATAGCCATATTGTTCAAGTGCTGCCGCTGATTTGACTACTACTATGCCGGTTTAGGACGCCGAAGGACCTAACCCTCTCTGAACTTAAGAGATTTTCCCCCGAGAATGATGCCAAGAAAAATGGCGTTACTACCACGTGGCTGGTGATGCTAGGTCATCCTTCCATTTAAAGTGTACCTGTTCTCAATAACCCAAAAAAAAAAGTTTGATAGATGATGTCGTGTATCTTTTTAAAAATTAATCAACGCTCGCCGAGTACAACCATGTCAGATACAGATGCCTAAATAAAGAAATAAGTCAAAAAGCTGTAATTCATTCTCCTTGCTTCATACCTCGCTGGGATAGGTCTCAGTTTCCTTTTTAAGTACTTCACAGTTAGCATCAGAACCGAGATCTTTCCTTGGAGTGATGCGGCAATACTTGCATGTTAGTGCTACAACGATCTTTTGCCCATATTTTCTGAATTTCATGGGACGAATTTCTGGGGGAGGGAGTGAAGTATTTTTTGGGTTAAAGGGGTCTATACACCACATAAGTCATTTCATTTATACTGGAGTTGGTTTTAAAAAAATATGAAAAAGAAAAAAATCTGAGATGAGAAATTTTGTGAATTTTTTAACATGTGTCCGCAAGGGTGAACAGAGGGAACACCACATTAAGGGACTTTTAATGAGTGGGATTTCACAAGAAGTTGCATTAATTGCACAATCCCGCCCTTTAGAGCAAACACTGTAACCCATCATCAATAAAACCATTTTAAAATCTTAAGAAAATCCAATCAAGTAAACAGTGAAACTGATTCAAAAACAAAAACCACTGTTTGCCCCAAATGACCACAGTTTAGATGAAAACAGGTGCAACCAGTGCATGAAATTAGCAATACTAGGTCATTCTATGGAAAAATAAGAGTGCAGACTTGAAATCTCACATAGCATCCTTGCTTTCAATCATATAAAAGGGAAGATTTTTAACAATAGATATTACCTTTTACTAAAAGTTGTGAAAACTTTGAATTGCTAATATAGACATGACATATAGTAAAATGCATCATTGTATTGGAAACTGCTTTGCTTTCATAGAACCATTTATTGTAAGAATTTAAAGTTGTATATTATTTGACTTATGGGTGGGAAAATGCATTACAAAAGTTCCATTCACAAATATCCATGCATGTAACCAGTAGGAACTTAGGAAACAGCTGTGACTTAGTCAATGAGCAATAGATGAACAATAAATACATTAGTATTAACTTTTGTACATTGATGTAAATATTCAAAAAAAAAAAAAAAAAAAAAACTTCAGAACAAGATAAGTATTGACATTACTTTGCTTGAAGTTTATATTAAAAATAATATCAAATATATTTTTAAAATACATATAACTGTTGATAAAAAAGATAACCTCCATAAATATCACAGTATGACAAAGCAAATTCGAAAATATAACATATAGAATGCTACAACACAGTTAAAGTTATTTTTGACTTTTCCTAAAGAGAGCTTCAGTGCAATACACTGATAAGAATTTAATGCTAATTAACCCTTTATATTAAAACTTTGCACCTCAGTAAAAGTTGTTTTCGCAAAAAGAGCTTTTACAAGACTACAGTGTATCATTTGTGTAAGTGCTAAACATTCTAAGTGCAACATCAAAAACAACTCTGCAGCGGCATGTTCAAATTTTTTGCACCATTGAACAGACTAAACAACAATTGCCAAGCGTGAGCTGTCAGCATTTATTATACGACAATTGAAAACTTAAGAAAATGATTATTCATTTTAAGAAATTCCTTAATGATTTTGCAGAGTAGAAAGATTTTAATTATTTTGCTATCATGAAAAATTTTTGAGAAAGCGTCTAAGCTTTTTTGATATTTTCTGTTAAGAAATAACTACATGTGATAAAAAATGGTTTTGCAAAGCATCAAATGCATCAGTCCTAAAATAACTCATTTTTTTCCACAAAGAGAGCAAACTGTGCTTATCCCATGTCAAAACTACTAACTCTACCTTTACAGAGTTAATAATACTAGATAATGTTTGGTTTTAATTAAGGAACTTCCCTAGGTGACTTCATAACTTAAAATGCAACTGATTTCAAATCATTTAAGCTGTGAGACTTGGATACAACATTCATTCAACTTAAGATTCAGAATTTCTAGTCAGCTCAACAGATTTCAATTATTGCAAGCTGAGAAACAAGCAACATTGGAAATCAATTTGAGATCCAGAATATCAAATACATGCTTTGGAGATAGCCATGGGGACCAAACCACATGACTTTCTTGTACGCTTCGTAACTAATATATATATTTTTTTTCAAAGATGGAAAAAAGATTTCTGTTGAACTCTAAAAACCTCATTAAATCTCGATTACAAAACTTCCTTAACTAAGCAAAGAAAAACAAAAAAAATTACTAGGAGATGTGTGTGTTGCAAAGTGGCATAAACTATTTACTTGAGTATTAGAGATGGATTCTGTGGTACCTTAGAGAAAACTAATATGAAAAGCAACTTGAAACAAAGTTTAAATTGGTAAAAAAACAAATAAAGTGCCCTTTTAGCACATTTAATTTTAATCAAAATAGAAAGTTTACAACAGTTTTTGAGATAAGTGAGACATATGCATAAATACTTAAGTACATACAAACATCCTCACAATGGCCCGACAGCTATGAAAAAAGGAGATGAACTAGTCCTTACATAGGTCCCACAGGTTAAATTTCAATATTCTATAATTAACCATTTTTTAGTCATATCAGATACATACGTACAGGTGTTACGAAAAAACTTAACAAAATGGAGTCAAGAATGGACAAATAGATTTTTCTGTTGTCTGTATGTATGTACATAGATAAGTATAAAAACCAAGCTAAAAAATTAATTGATTTAAGATGAAATATTTTTACCAAAACAACGTTTAAACATTTTTGTGAGTACAATACTTCTTACACTTTGTACAAGGAAGTAAAAAGGATTGGTTTTAGTGTTGTAGTGATGTATTAAGATGAATAAGGCTACATGGTAGTTTTTTTTATATACATATAATTTTAAAATAAGTTATTTATTTAAGCAGAAAATAGTACCTGCAGTCTTGATATTGCAACAGTCCCATTTACAATGTCTTTTACACACATTGGTAAAGTACGAATTCCATGGCCAGCAATAGAATTGATGATAACAAGTGTAAATGCCTAAAAAAATCGATCTCTATTTAAAGTCAATTTGCACTATGCATAACACTTAAATATGATGACAAAATACTAAAAGTTTCACATATGCACGATACTATTTAAATATTTGAATTTGATTGTGTTTTTGTTTTATTTTTAAACAAAGTTTTTAGTCAGCATAATCAAAGATACTGTAAAAAACCAACTTCAGACAACACTTTATGTAACAATAATTTGTACCTAAAGTATATCTAGCAAGAACAAAAGAAACTAATAGCTGGATTTCAGACAATTTTTATTAGGCAAAATTTCCCTTAATCTGTTGTTTCATTGACAGTTGTGAAAATAGGAGAGCATTTCATAGCTCTGCTATAGCATAAAAAAAGAACACATAGAAAGAAATCTATACAAGGCATATTAATTCTTTGCACTCTTACGTTGAACTCAGCCCAACCCCAACACCTAATGTCAATATTTAGGGACACCCCAAACTTTAATTTTTTGGAATGCAGAAATTCTCAATTTGCCAACTGAGACTCCAAATTCTGCCAAATAGAAATCCAAATATCGCTGAGAATGACCATGATTTTGCCGCATAAACTTTAAATTTCACCAAATGATGATAATTTTTGCCTAATAGAACTCCAAATTTTGCCGAATGAAGCTGATTTTGCCAAAAAATTTCTGGTTAAGGACATTTTTGGGAAGTCACAGTAACCTCCAATCGGGGCATTCCTGTTGCCATTGTAATAGTATGTCAGGCAGTGTCCAACACGTTTCAACCGCTATCTAATTTTTGGGACTTAAATTGGCGTCTCTAAATATGATTCTAGGAAACTAGTATGATATTTATAACAATCGAGAATTACATTTTATAATCTCTTTGGACTTAGTAGGAGGGGGAAAAAATTTCTGAAAAATGGATCTCAAAGGGTTAAAAAAGAATTTATTATACTATACCTAGTGCCAAGAAAAATTTTCATTCTGCCCAGAAAATTACACAGACTATATATAATGATTTTACTAATAGCAATTATCTTTATTTTACTTGTAATTATAACTATCAAAAACATGAAAACCTCAGAACACAATACTGAGATCCAAACAGTAATAATTATAAAAATTATCAGTGGCATAGGAACTTTGTAAAAAGGAGGAAGAACTGGGGTACAATGTGGGAAGACAGTGCAACAAGGGTGGAACCCCTTAGCAGAAAGGTTTACCTAGCATCTTCCTCAATAGATGCCAATAAAAAACTTTTCGAGTTTCTAAAAAATGCAGAATGTGACTTTAAAAATTATTGTTAAAATTTAAGTCAAATTCTAGTACCAATTACTTATTTTTTAAATGACTGTAACAACAGGAAGGAATGTAGTAAACCAAAAAGACCTCTTTTTCTTTGGAAATTGAAAGGTTTGTAAACAATGAGAAAAGAGAAAAGGGGTTAGGGCACAAACAAAGTGCTCCACCATTCCTTCTTTCTCCTCTCTTTATGATTTATTGTATGAATTTTCTAGAAAATGTACACTTCAATTTTAACACAGATTTGAGGTAAACAATTTACTGTAAACACATGTAGTGATGAAACTTCTCCAGGGGGAGCTGAGCTTGTATGAAATATTTCAGGCTGAAGTTTTTTATGTCCTGGTTTTTATGTCCTTGAAAGGGCATGTCATCCTTTATATATACATATATATATATATATATATACATATATATATATATATATATATATATATATATATATATATATATATATATACAGTGAAGCACTGTTTATACGTTTTTGAAGGGACTGTATGAAAAAAGCGTACAAACGAAAAAACGTATAATAGGTATAGGTTAATGTGTATTAGACTTTGCAGGAACCAATTTTAAAAACGTATAATTGATAAAAACGTACAAAAGAGAAATGTATAAACGGTGCTTCACTGTATATATATATATATATATATATATATATATATATATATATACATAAAACAGCTGAAAGGTTGATACAGAAAAAAATTATAATGTTTATGTCAAAGTGATGGGGGAAAAATAATTGAATATGATGTCAGCAATCACTTCTGCTTTGAATGTGATTGAAAAAGGAAAAAATGTTTTGACAAATAATACTAACACAATTTTCTAAAAGATTTTCTAAATGATCTTACCTCGGCAGGAGTTAAATCAAAGCCAGAAAGTGTGTAACATAGAAGTGTTAAAATTGTAGCAATTGTAGATGTTAATGATGCGGTACATGAAGAAATTGAATGTATGTACTGGAATTTTTGGATAAGATTTTTTTCTTTCAATCTTTCATCTAAGTAGAAAAGAATTACAATCAATTTTCAATAGGTATGTAAATATTCTTTAAGCAATTTGTACATTTGACAATAGAAGGAATTACAAATCAAAATACAATATGAATTTTTTTATGATGGTGCATTTGAAAAAGTTATTAACATTATTAAAAATAACAAAACAAGACAAAAAAAAATTTTTGAAATAAATTGCTACTATTAGAATAAAATGGCTAATACTTTGGGATAATCTAGATATTATGATATTTGAGTTTACCTCTGGGCTATAAACAAAATACTTGTTGCTTGAAAAACAGTCTTTTTTTTAACCAGTTAAATCAGCTGATTTTTTAATCTGGAAAATAATTCCTACCCATTTTGACTGAATAATTAAATCTTTATATATTTAAAGAGTTCATGATTACATGTTAGCAAAGATGACCAGAAAGTATGGTTCATACACAAACACATAAAAATTTCTTTATTAACACACATTAATTATTATTTGTTACTTATGGAAAACTGACCACTAGTGCATCGATATCATGGAGTAGTTAGGTTAAATACTTCCAGCAAAGAAGTAATACACATACTTTTCAATGCACGAAAAGCTTCATATTCATCAGATGTTGTAAGTGGACAATCTAGTTTTATGCTGAAAATGTTCATCATTATTTGCCAATTCACATGAAATTTAAGAAGACATATTCCCCAAGATTACAATTTGTCAAAGCAAAACAGTTCGAATCAGTCTCAACATAATGAAATAGTTTCAACTTTTTTTTTTCCAATTTCAAAGACTTAATAGAATTTGATAACTCTTCTTGTGGTTGGAATTCATATGTTAGAAATCACTTTTTAACTGTGCTTGCAGCAAATCTCCAGAAAATGTTATGGATACATTGCATCCTTAATACTCAAAGATTTTCTATGGTACTTCCCTTACAGAAGAATCAGCAGATAATTCATATTTATTCATAACTTTTGCGATAGTCTCTTTTATAATAACATTTAAAGGCTTGCATAGTTTGCTTATCAAGTGGCCTAAAAAACACCAGCAGTAGTTGGTGGAAGAAACATTGGAGCTAATGACTGTAACTTTAAATCAAACGGAATATGCAAAACAAAACTCAGACTAATATTTTGCGTAAGTTTTTAATCTCCCTGCAAGAAAAGAAAGTGAAATTCAATGTTTTCCATACTTGGTTATTCATAAACAAATCATGCTCCACCTCCTCCCGAATTTGTCTTGCTAAAAAAGTTTGCAAAAGAGACGAGTGGGGGAAAATCAGACAAGAAATCAGGAGAGTATGCTAAGAGGCTAGCAATGTTCAACAGGAAGCAAATCATATTCCATCATGACACAGCAACTCCACTTTGTTTTCACCACTTGCCAAAAACATTCCACACATAAGCAGAGATATTCATTTGGATACACAACAATCCCCAGACCTTGTACCCTCCAAGTTTCACCTTTTTCTCTTTTTTTTGCCTTTTTCTTTTTGGCGGAGGGGGGAGAAGAGGAGCTCTAAAATGAAGATTTCAAAACAGCACCACACTCCTCCTCCACCTAGACATAGCAATCTTCAAAAATGATACTTAAGAATTGCCACCAAAACCACATTGACACTCAATCATAAGCAACAGTTAAAATCATATTGTACAGTAAATATTTAAAACTCCATCATTTTCCTTCACAAACACAAAACTTTAAAGTAGACCTGGTACATGCGTGTGATTTTGCTTCCTGTGATACTTATAATCCTTCACAAAAACATAATGATAGAATCATTTTTATATGCCAGCCATTAAAACAAATAATACTTTCAAATTTTAAGACGTACCTTGAATATTTTTCATTAGAAATTTTTCCCATGAATACAACTTGATTTGCTTTACATTTGTTAAGAATTCAGACATAAGAGATACCTGAAAAAAATCATGCAGTAATCACAATTATTATAAAAGACAAACAACTTTGAATGCTACAACAGCAATATGATTCAGCTTACTCTTTCATCTGTAATTTTTGCAGTCTTCTTTCTGTACTTAGCAGAAACATAAGACAGTCCAAACTGAAAAATTTAATAACATGTCAGTTTTCTGAAACTTCAAAAAAAAAAAAAAAAATCATTTTTCATTTACTTCAGTAAGCAATATCAATTTTACTCCATCAAACTGAGCAGAATCATGCACATAAAAATACAAATCAATAGTACGTACAAAAATGGTATTTTGTTATACACTGGTCTCAAAAAGTTAAGGTACAACTGTTTTTTTGTGTCTAATTTCCAAATGAATGAATGTAGAAACAAAAAATTTGGAGGATATGTGCATTAAACAGCTTTTTATTGAATGCGTCATAGAAATTTGTATAAGTGTATTGCAAAAAGGATTTATAATAAAAAAAAAAAAAAAGAAATCTTTGCCGAAAAGTCCATTCTTGAAGAAAACAGATCACAGTGTTATGTAGTAAAATGTCATAGAAACAATACAAGAATGGGTTCTAATAAGGAATGTGTCCCCCTCCTAATTTGAATGCATTGGAGCAGTCAATTTGCATGATGTTTATTACGTTGTCAGACACCAGAATAGGAAGCGAAGACCAGACACAGAGTAAGCCTTGTTCCAGCTCATGTAACGACCTTGGAGGAAGATTTAAAGCAGCAACTGTCTGCCGAGATAGTCCCAAAAATGTTCTATCAGATTCAGGCTTGGAGATCGAGATGGTCATTCTATTCGCTCCAAACCTCAAGATACTCCTTAACAATCCGAGCTCGGCGAGATCGTGCATTACCATCCATCAAAATGAAGTCATTACCAATAGCACCAACATATGGGCGGAAATATGGATCAAGGATCTCATCCCGATATCTCAGATTAGTCAGAGTTCCTGGACACATGCAGGCAGTTTGACCACCGAGCAAGATCCCTGCCGAGAAACCATGATTGCACCATCTCTATAACTGTGCCTTTTAACAGTATTGGATTTATGGTATCTAGTGCGCTGTTCCCTCTAGATCAATCGACACCCTGAATCACTCTCCACTGTAAATCTGAACTCGTTTGTACACAGCACATAAGCCCATTGCTGCTGGGTCGTCCAGGAAACATGTTCTCTTGACAAGCATAAGCGGATCCATTGCTGTTATTCATTGAGCAGAACACACACAACTGGTTGTCTTGCATAGAGACCTGCATCATGAAGACGATTTCGCACTGTAGTAGCAGAGATTCTTCTTCCTGATGCTGCAAAGTGGTTTGCAATGAGCTGCATCACAGTAGTGGTTATTCTCCTTCGGGTCGAAATAACTAGAAAACGGCCTTCTACAGATGTTGTAGCTCGTGGTCGGCCTGGAACAGGTTTTCTGGATACAGAATCTTCTGATTGGTATTGATCCCAAAGTCCCTGAACAATACTACGAGACACATTGAGACGTTTAGTAACATCAGTCTAAGACAATCCCATTTCGGTCCATCCAACTGCCTGCCACCTCAACGAATCTTGCAAACGATGTTTCTGAGACATTTTCTAAACTCTATTGACTATTGTCACCAAAACTACCAACAGCATTTGAAAATCAACACAACTTACACACACACAAAAGTATGAAAGCTTGATATTTGCATATTTTTTTCTCACTCATAAAGATATGTTCTTTTCTATAAAATAAAAGTGGCAGCTATCTTTTTTTTTTATAAATGGTTTTAAAGTTCGTTATTATCATTCATGCAAACTATGCATTTCATTGTTACTGCCATTTTTTAATGGTGAGCTTCAAAAAACATGTATCTTAACTTTTTGAGGCCAGTGTACTTCATTGAAAGACAGAAATGGATATGTTAATAAATATTGCCCATGATCAATAAAACCAGATATGAGAAAAATCACTTAATGTAAGAAAGGAATAAATACCTTTGTGCAACAATTTAACAGTAGGAAGACATGCACAAGTTAACAACTGATCGCAGACATCTATTTCAGGAATACAAAGATTTGAGCTTTAGGAAAGGCCTTTCAGGCTTTCGTTGGACTTTACATCAAAGAGCTTACATTTTTTTGCATTGAAAATCTTTTTCCTTGAAGCAGGGCCGAATTTAGCTTCATGCCGCCCCAAGGCAGATTTGAAATCTGCCGCCACCCTCCACTTAAGTGATTTATCCAAGGTCAAATTAAATACTGAAAAGCACTTATTTTCACCAGGCTTTAATTTTCACGAACCGGTTGTAATAGAGGAAATTTAAAACTCGCGAAATATTTCAACTTCATGCAAACAGCATTTAAATTGACAAAAACAAAATTTAGTTCATTTTTTCATTTACAAAGTAAATACACAAAATATACTGAGAAAAAAACACACCGTAATTTCAAAATCATTTGGTTCACTTACTTTTTTTTTCAATATTCAAATACATTTACATTAAAACTATCAAACCCGTGGCGTTTTAAAGCGACATCTTTCATAAATAATATATTAAAAATTAACGAAATATTTCGATTATTTTTACAAATAAGTGGTTTCTACAAATTAAATAGGCTGAACAGTATTTAAGCTTTTCTGAAAGGAGTAGGTTTTAACTAACCTGCTGAGTGGAAGTAATAATCCCCAAGTAATGTTTTGTGATGAACACTCCTAAAGATATAAAGGAATCATTCATCCAGTGCTGCACTCTTTTTAAGAGAAACCAGATGTTATGTCTGTTGAGTTAAGGGGAAATTTTTTTTGGAAAGTACAGATCAAAGATGTACTCTGTCCCTGCCACAACCCAAAACTGAAACTGATTACCAATTACCGGAAGTCTGTCACACCGCATTTCTGTGGTTTCGACAATTACGGTTAATTAGTTAGGATCAGTTATGTCGCTGTTTTGGGGAAAATTGAAAGAGAACTGATGCTTAATTTTGAAGAATAAAAATCTAAAAAATGAGATTGAAGCAAAATTTGCCGCCCTAGACGGCTGCCTACTCTGCCTATTGGGAAATTGGACTCTGCCTTGAAGCCCCAAAACACATATCTGCAATCAGTTGTAATTTGTGCATTTTTAATGTAACTTTCCTACTCTTACTATAAATCACTTTATGTGCCAAAAATAACTTGACATGAAAGCAAAATAATGCAATTTCATTATTAAAGTTATTTGCAAAATAACCTTTTTTAAAATAAAATTGTTTCAAAGAATTTATTATTTTTATTTTTTAGTGCTTCAGATAGTTTATGCTTCCTCATTTACTAACATATTAACTGTAATATCAAAATAAGCAAGCAATTTAACTTTAATGCATATGACAATGGCGGGAAGATATATAGTTAAACGTAGATAGAGAGAAAAATTAAATAATACTGCGTGGTCAAAGATAAGAAACAATTTTACCAATGTTTAAAATGTGATAACGTTTTAGAGCACCTTAAAAATTGTTTGAATCTTCTCTTCCATTGTCAGAATTTTGACTACGACTCAGTTTTCAGTTTCAAACTATCTGGATCAACAAACATTCATTGAATAAGTCAATATTATTCATGGAATAGTTTAAACTTTCATTCACTCTCTTCGAAATCAAACCAAATAATTTCAGTTCAACAAGAATAGGTCTTATTATTATTCTTTTTTTAAATTAAGTCCATGCCAGTAAATTCTAAAAACCCAGGACAACACCCCAAATCATGGACTGTTTGAGTTAATCCCAGAATATGGTAGCATACCAATGAGGGTTCTGATTCTGCACCTTAAAAATTAAATAACCTATGACCATTATAAATATTGGAAAGTTTAGTTAAAATGAAAATTTTTATGAAAAAGAGGCATAAGAGAAAATAAAGTTTACCTGCAAAAAATACATAATACAGAACACAGCAACACCTATGAAGGAAAATGGTCCCAGAAGATACCAGGAATAAATTAGTGCTCCAACGATAACAAATGGACCACCAATAACCAAAGGGATGCTGTTCACAAACATAAATACTTTTCGACAGTCATTTGAAAACAAGTTGATTAACTGGAAAAAAAAAAGCATGTAGTATCAATATCAGTTCTTAAATACAATAATGAATTCAGTACAATAAAGCAATGTATGTTAACTTGAAACTGATTCATACCATTGCTAACTAACAAAAGTTAGTGCAGGTAAAATAAAACACGCAGACTATACGGGATTTCACAAGGTTTATAATTTTATAATGGATACAGCTGATAAAATACAGTTAGTAATTCTACTAATTTTCTAAGGAGGTAAAAAAAATTTTTCCTTGCTTTTTTTCTTTTCTTTCTTTCTTTTTTTTTTTTTTTTTTTTTTTTTTTTTTTTTTTTTTTTTTGTAGTGATTCTGATGTTCCCACATTTTGTCAGTTTTGGACGAAAAGGCCTGTACCAAATTCACTCAGAGAAAATGAATAACAAGCATTTGGCCTAGACAAACCAAACTGCAATGCAATAGTCAATCAGTTTATGCCTAAAAATGAAAAAAAGACAAAACTAATTGAAAACTTTATACATTATTAAAAAATAATGTGTATATGTATATATATATATATCTAAAAATATAAAAATCTTCTGTGCGGACCTTTGTCACCATAAGGCTTTTAAACGGCTGGACCGATTTTGATCAAATTTTTTGGTTGTAATGAAGTTGTGGCAAGCATGGTTTCGAAGCGTGATGGATCAAATCGGAAACATTTTTGTTAATTAATTAATTAATTTAAACATTGGATGGTTATATCTCCCAAATGATTATTTATTTTAACCTATTGTTGAGCGAGAATTGAAATAAATATTTAACCTGTTGCCAAAGAACAATAAGAAAGCCAGCTCTGCTTTCTGTAGTGAATTAATGATTAATATTTATTTTAGCCTACTGTTGAGCGTGAACAGAAGTAAATATTTAAACCAGTGCCAAAGGATAATAAAACATTCAGCTCTGCCTTTCCTACTATTATTGTGATATGCCTTTCTGTAGAAACATTTTGGTTCTTTTAAAAGGGGCATGTATTAAGCATGTTGGCAACATATAGAGGACTAATCAGGACTAAACAAATCACGTAACATGTGATTCAAAATAGCATTGATTTGAATTGTCAGTTTTAATCAGTCTTTATTTGATGCTATGCATCAAAAAAACTATTAGACGGCTCTTTGAAAAGCTTACAGCTGAAATTAAAGCCGTAAGTTGGTAAAATTTATTATAACATTCCTGAAATTAATCCTGAATAATTATCGTTTTAAATAAATTTAAAAGCATTATTAAGCAGTAACTTTTGTAGTTGATCAATTTTGATCTGTCTTGAATTGTCATTAATTTATAGTTACCTCAAATTTGATGGTTAAATCAAGCTACTTGCTTCGTTGCTTGGTATTAGAACATTTTTTCCTGTTCTGAAAATGCGCACTTATTGAGAATATTGTACTTTTACTCATTGAAATAACGTTTTAAATTGTAATTTGTAGGATGCAGTATTTTAAGTGAATATTTAACGTGATTTTTCATAAGCAAACTAATCTACAAATTTGAATTTGCAGTTCTCATTTGATACATAAAAACGTATGGAGTATTAGACCTCTGATTGAAAATTAAACCTTAAGTTTGTACGAAGTATTAAACAGTTAGATGAAAATAAAATATTAGTTTGCAAAATTTATTGCAATATATTTATAAAATAAAAATGTACTTTCTTTTACGATCATAATAACTACTGCTAAATTATTATGGTTTGCAATTTATTTTATAAATTACAGTTATACTTTTTATAATTAGTTGAGAAGTTCCTTAAATTGAAGTAGGCACTTCTTTGGAATGGCTTAAAGTGAAAATTAGCTGTGATTTTAAGTCAAATTTATAATGTACAGCAAAGTATTTATTTTAAGTTCCGATTTTTCCATTTAGGTTTATGTATATCAGCCACACCGCTTATAACTATTTAATCAACTCATTAAAATAATAAACTGATAAAATAATAGCTGATGAATAATAAAGTAATGAACTTATAATCGCCATACTAATAGTCATAATAATTAAGTTTAAGCTTAACTTACTGATATTTACGTTCTGTGTATTTATAACAGAACAAAGCCACGTCTTCGTGCAAGAGCAAGAAATATTGATCGATGCTTACAGCGTTCAAAAATAATCCATAACCAACGGCATAACAGAATGGCAGAAGATCGAGTGACGGACAACACAAATGTGAGAGACCAGATTACCAACACACGTGCAACTGCAAGTCGAGAACTGCGCAATGAACGTCTTCAAACTAATGCTTTGAGACAAAGAGGGGCACGCCAACGAGTCATCGATGCGAACAGAACACATAATTGACAGCGCATGCAGGAGAGTCGCACATTGACACGTGCATCACTTCATCGCCTTGCGTTCGAATATGACCCTGAAATAGAATATTCGTCATTTTCACTTATTACCATCGGCAATATGGACAAAGAATGCCAATACTGCCATGCATTTAAATACAAAGGTGAATCGGCCGGTCTTTGCTGCGCGTCAGGGAAAGTTTCACTTTCACCATTAAATTCACCACCAGAACCATTGAAAACACTATTGGCTGGAGGCACATCTCAATCGAAATTGTTTGTGCGAAAAATTCGTAAGTTCAATTCTTGCTTTCAAATGTCATCATTTGGAGCAACAAAAGTTGTTCAGAATGAGGATGGTCGTCATTTTGAATCAACATTTAAAATTCCAGGTCAAGTGTATCATCGAATTGGTTCTTTATTCTCAACGCCGGATACCGATCCAAAATTTCTGCAAATCTACTTCATAGGCAACGAGGAACATCAAATTAACGCACGCTGCCAATACAACCACATCGAGCAGATGGAGGAGCGAGAAATAGTGACAACTTTGGAAACGTTTTTGAACAATCATAACCAGTTAGTCCAGCTATTCAAGACTGTTTCTAATAGATTGCAAAAGGATGATTACGTAGTTGTCATTAAAGCCGACAAAGTACCATATGGAGAGCATGCATGGTAGATACAATATTCCTACGGTTAATGAAGTTGCAGTTGTTATGGTGGGCGACCCATCTGAACGTAGAGACATACGAATACAACGCAGGGATAACACCATACAGATAATTCAAGACACTCATCGTTCTTACGATGCTTTACAGTATCCATTAATGTTTTGGGAAGGAGAAGATGGATACCATTTAAACATTAAACAAAGAAATCCAGAGACAGGTATGAAATAAATACTGTTTTATTTTTCTTCTTTTCGTAAAAATTACTTTAAAAAAAATCGTATACTTAGTTTTCTTTTGCAGGTGCAGAAATTAGCAAAAAAATTAGCGCTATGAACTTCTACGCATATCGATTGATGATCCGATCCAATGAAGATAACAACATTCTCCGATGCCGCCAGCTATTTCATCAATACATTGTTGATATGTTTGCAAAAATTGAAAGTGAGCGATTACGGTACATCAAGTTTAATCAAACAAAGCTGCGCTCTGAGGAGTACATACATTTACAATGATGCTATTGTCAGTAATGTTGATGAAACAACGGATATCAGAAACATCGGTACTGCATATATTCTTCCATCATCATATATTGGTAGTCTGTGTCATATGCAAGAATATATTCAAGACGCCATGACTTTCGTACGTACATACGGCCGACCAGATCTATTCGTAACATTCACCTGCAACCCAAAATGGGACGAAATTAAAATTTTGTTATTGCCAGGTCAAACAGCTATTCATCGCCATGATATCACTGCACGTGTGTTCAAGCAAAAATTAAAATCATTGATGAACTTGGTTACACATCATTCTGTATTCGGCGAAACGCATTGCTGGCTATTTTCTGTTGAGTGGCAGAAACGAGGTTTGCCACATGCGCACATTTTGATTTGGTTGGTCAATAAAGTGCGAGCAGAAGAAATAAACAAAATTATTTCAGCAGAAATTCTGGATTTGAATATTGATCTAGAGCTATTTGACATTGTTACCACTAACATGATTGTTAGGCATAAATGCCTGTTAATAACAACAGTAAATAATCCTATCTCATCACCTCACAACACCAATAGTAAAAGAATGGTTTTCCTTACTTATAATGTATTACCAATCATTCTGCATGACTGGGGTAAAAGAATCTTATCAGCACTCATTCACATTGGTCGAATCGACCGAATGTTTGTTTCACTTTCGTCCACCCTTGGCGGGAACTCCGTTGTGGATGACGTCATAGAAAGCTTCTAGAAGAAATCTGATGGCACGTGTGCTTAACGATAGCAGTGATGTGTCCGTTCACGTGACTCGGATATGCTAATGACCCGTGGGGATATTTAAACTGCTCGCGGCTTTAGTTCTCTCTCTTTTTGATCATCTCTCGTCGTGGTAGGCGGTCGCTCGTTCGGCATTCGAACTTGCTTGTTCGTGCCGTTCGCACTTTATTAGAAATGATTAGCTGGACTTAGCTTATTTTCCAATGGGTCTACTTCATCAAAGTTTTTAGTCAATAGTCATTCAGTTTGCGTTGCACTGTTAGTTTTCTCATGCAGAAGTAGCATGTAAAGAGATTATGTTGTTAGCATTTATTTTTATCATTTACAGCATGTTTTTAACCATTTACATTATCGTTTAAATAAACTTCATGAAAGTTAGAAATAGTTTGTCAAGTTCTTATTTCCGAACTCACTCTGCTAGTATCAAAGAAACATTGGGGAGATATTATTAAATTAGAAATTCTCCCCAACAATGATCCATGGTCCCTGCGGTACTCTAAACATGATGGCGCCATGTATGGACAGTGGGAAATGTACGAAACGTTTTCCAAAACCATGTGTGAACGATACTATCACAAATATCGATGGTTATCCATCGTACCGTCGTAGAGACATTGACAATGGTGGCAAATCCTTTCAATTGCGCATGTCAAACGGCTCAAGTGTTGATATTGATAATCGCTGGGTGGTTCCGTATTTACCATTGCTGTGCAAAACGTATAAAGCGCACATAAACGTCGAGTTATGCAGTTCCGTCAAGTCCATAAAATACATTTGCAAATACGTTCATAAAGGATGTGATAAGGCTATATTTGCTGTTCAAAATGTGAATGATAATGACGAAATAACACGTTATCAAATGGATCGATACGTTAGCAGCAATGAAGCAATTTGGCGCATTTTTACTTTTCCCATACATGAAAGAGATCCCGCTGTTATACATTTGGCCGTGCATCTCGAAAATGAACAGCGTGTTTATTTCACGGAACAGACTGCTCTACAATGAGCATTAACTGCCCCCAAAACCACGCTAACTGAATTTTTCACACTATGCAGTCATCAAGACATTTTCGGTCAATTCGCAAAGACACTAATGTATACTGATGTTCCACGATTTTTCACATGGAACAAGCAATCAAAGAATTGGGAAACAAGAAAAAGAGGCGTTCCAGTCGAAGGACATGTTGGCATACTTATGGCAAATACTTTAGGCAGATTATACACAATCCATCCAAAACAACGCGAATGCTTTTTTCTGCGTTTATTATTTATTGATCAACGTTTGTGGACCGACATCATTTCAGTATTTACGGACAGTCAGTGGCATTTTGTACGACACGTATTTCAATGCGTGTCGCGAATTGCATTTACTGGAAGATGATAATCATTGGAATCTCACACTTGCAGATGCAGTACTCTGGTCCTCTCCTTACCAAATTCGTCAATTATTCGCTATAATATTGACATGTTTTCCATCTGAAGCTTCTGTCCTCTGGGATAAATATAAAGATTCAATGAGTGAAGACATTCTACATCGCAATCAGATTGCCAATCAAAACCCCAATATCTATTTTTCGCCAGAAATATATAACAAGGTGTTAATTAAAAATAAAATTGAGGATATTTGTATCCTCATTTTGAATATGCCACTCATTCATTTTGGCATGCCATCGCCTATCCGTCCAGTAGCAGAAACACTTAACAGCGATGTTCAGCGCGAACAACAGTTCGATACAGCATCTTTGGCTACTTTTGTTGCTAATAATGAGCAGCTGCTCACTGCTGAACAAAAAAGCATATATGATCAGATTAATTTGTCAATTGTTGAACAACAAGGTGGATTCTTTTTTTTTTTGGACGCACCAGGTGGCACTGGAAAAACATTCCTTATCTCACTGATACTTGCGCGCATTCGCTCACAAAATCATATTGCATTGGCAATTGCTTCATCGCACATTGCTGCGACCTTGCTTGATGGTGGGCGCACTGCGCACTCAGCACTGAAGTTGCCACTGAACATTCACACGAATCCAGATGCAATGTGTAACATAAAGAAGAATTCAGGCATGGCTGAAATTCTGAGAAAATGCAAAATAATTATCTGGGATGAATGTACTATGGCCCATAAGCATTCACTCAAAGCTCTCGATAGAACCCTTAAAGATCTCAATAGTAATTCCAGACTGTTCGGTGGTGCTCTTTTACTGCTGTCCGGTGATTTCAGACAGACATTGCCAGTCATTCCATGTGCGACATATGCAGACGAAATCAATGCATGTGTCAAAGAATCATACCTGTGGCGAAGTGTCACTAAATTACACCTTACCACAAATATGCGGGTTCTGCTTCAAAATGACCCATTGGCAGCAGCATTCTCTGGACAATTACTCGACATTGGCAATGGAAAAACTCAACTACATGAAAATACACAATACATTACACTCCCCGACAATTTTTGTAACATAGTGGCTACCAGAGATGCTTTAATTGAAAGTATATTTCCAAATTTACAATCAAATCACACTAATCACGAGTGGCTACGTGAGCGCGCTATTTTGGCTGCAAAAAAAAATGGATGTCGACGAAATTAATTTTAAGATACAGCAGTCATTGCCTGGTAATGAAATGCTATTCAAATCGGTTAACACTGTTGTCGATCCCGAAGAAGTGGTAAACTATCCTGTTGAGTTCTTAAATTCACTGGATTTACCAGGAATGCCACCACATAACCTTCGGTTAAAAATTGGTTCTCCAGTCATTTTACTTTGAAATTTAAATGCGCCAAAGCTGTGCAACGGCACGCAATTAGTCATAAAAAAAATCATGAGAAATGTTCTTGAAGCTACCATCTTAAACGGCAAGTTTCACGGTGAAGATGTTCTTTTGCCGCGGATTTCATTAATCCCTTCAGACTCGCTGATTCCATTTAGACGCTTGCAATTTCCAATTCGCTTAGCATTTGCAATGACCATTAATAAGTCGCAAGGTCAAACTATGACAATTTGCGGACTGGATCTGGAAAATCAATGCTTTTCGCACGGTCAACTGTATGTTGCACTTTCGAGGGTTGGTAGACCATCAAGTTTGTTCGTTTATAATCCTCAAGGATTAACTAAAAATATTGTTCATCAAGTAGCAATTAAATAAAGAATATATAAAAAAAATAAATAAATAACGGACTTCAAGCCAGCATCTGGAAATTGCTCGAAAGAGTAAAAAATAGTTTTGTTCTTTGAACACCACCAATACTATTTTTAAAATATAGGGTACTAAACGATAGGTTAAATGCTGTCCCATCATATTTCGTTTTTATTTTTCAGAAAAACCGCTCGACAGTAAGAACGAAACCTTTATACCAATACATAAATATGTTGTTATAAATTTAATGTATTCGAATACTGTTGAAAAACATGGGTCCATTAACATTTGCATTTGATTGCATTTGTAATTGAAATATAACTACGTATGGTTTTATCTATTACTTTTGCGGTAACTTCAAAAATTATGTTCGAAAGTAATATCGATGTTGTTTAAAGAATAAAATTATTTTTTACTTTTTAAAGCTATTTCCAGGCGAAGTTTTGAAGTCGGGTTTTTTTTTTTCGTCTTTTGCTCTTTCAAAATAATTTGTATTTCATTCTTTTTAGTGTTTGAAAGTATTTTAGAAATAGTATGATGTGATCAACACGAAACTTCACATTACTCTTTATTTAAATTCTATACGTTAACAAAAAAACAAAAAAAAACAATGCGTCTAAAATTTTAACTGATTGACACTGAAAACTAATCCTTGCTTCTCTCTGAGATTTTGCTCTCTCTCTCTATTTACTGGATATAATTTATATGGCAGAACAACGTTTGCCGGGTCAGCTAGTATATATATATATATATATATATATATATATATATATATATATAAATGAACAAATAAAAGTAGAAAAGAGAAAAAATAATAATAATGAATATACACAATGCCTTCTGCTTTTAAATATTATTATTATTATTATTATTTTTATTTATTTATTTCTTTTTGATATAATTTTTGTGAATTTTTTTCTTTGACCAGCTGGTAAATGATTATTTCCACACCAGACATTTGTATATTCATTACATTCTCTCCCCATTTTTTATCTTTTCAAAATTTGGCTGCTGCTTAAAAGTAAGCATTTTTTTTTTTTTTTTTTTTTTTTGGATTTTGTAGTGCATTTGCCTAACTATCTATTTGATGTTGCTTTGTAGTTCTTAATACTTTGAGATTTTCAATGCTGATGAGTTCAATCTCAAAGCAGCCTTTCTTTTTCTTTGGCTTTGTTTGCATTTTTTTTATTCCTCCCCCTTTTTTTTTTTGCCTTTTTAAAAATGTTTAATTTCTTTTTTTGTTACTTGTCATTATCAATCTCTCTCTCTCTCTCTCTCTCTCTATATATATATATATATATATATATATATATATATATATATATAACATTTGCAAAGAATTTTTCATAGCAAAGAAAAAAAAATCTTTATTATTTCCTTATGCAAAAAAAAAAAAATATTCATGAAAAATATTTTCTTCAAATTTCAAAATTAGCTTCTAATTTGAACACTCTTGGATGAATCTCGGCAGGTGTTACAATGAAACCTGTGTAAGTTGACCACCTGCAGTGCAGTACTTTGGAGCTTAACTTAAACATGTGGTCAAATTATAGAAGCAGTTTTATTTGGAGGCTCATTTGGTGCCATTTTGGATCTCTTTCGAGACCTTAATGTCATGAGGCTCCATGGCAATTACAATGTAGCGGTGATATGTGTGCAAAAAATTATATGTCATGAATGATGGTGATTTTAGATAACATTTCCTTAACAACGAATAGAATGTGCACTTACCTGCCCAGTTGAAACATTGGATATGCAGCGTACACTAGTTATCTTCTTATAAAGCAATGCTTTCACAGCAGACGAAGCTCGTATGGCAGTTCGTATATTGATTGCATACATTAATGCATAACACATAATTCTGACAATTTCACATAACAAAAGGCCAAGCATCCAAGTAATGCCCATTATTTCTTCTTCACCTGGAGTCTGTATATATTCCAGAAGAAGCTTCATAAAGATAACCTGCAAACATAGTATAAATTTAAATTTAAGATGTTGAATTTATACCAAGTTTTTGCCATAAATAAAGGTTAAAACTGCTGGTGAAAAAACACACAGGGAGGGAAGGGGCCCCTGACTTTCAGTGGTGTAGAAATCCAGTAGGCAGTTAGGAACCCTGCCGATCTTTTGCAGGAGGGCAAAAAATTTATAGATCTGGGCCTGCTAAGCTTACCACAAAATGAAAAAGGTTTGTAATTTGAGAGGCAAATCTTAAGGATATAATGTAATATTCTGATGAGATGACTGCATATCAATTCTTGCCATGCCTTAAACACCCTCTGCTCTTAATTCTATGGTTGTAATTCTGATGATGATATGATTTTTTGAGAAGTTTTATTAATAAGTTGGGCAGAAACTGAATACTTTTTTCTGAAAAATGACAGTATATATATTTTTTTCTAATGCTAAAACCAGGGATAAAAACAGCCCGAACTCAAAAAAGAGGAAAAATTGCAAGTCTTAAAATTTGAATATATATATACAGGGTTTGTCCGGAAAGAGTAATGGGACTGATTTTCTTCTGCCGCGACTGTACTTCGGAGTGTGCACGTGCCGACTGGATTCGCTAGAGGGTGTTCCTAGCTAACGAACGAGCGGCTAGTCGGTTTTCTCCGAGCACCTGGAGAGTCAAGACAGGCATTTTTGCGCGACGTGTTTCTGTGAGAGGTGCAAGTCAAAAATGCAGCGTTCGTTAGAGCAGAGATACGCGATTAAATTCTGTGTGAAACTCGGTAAATCTGCGACAGAGACGTTTGATATAACCAAGCAGACTTACCCAGATGTTGCTTCAGTAAAAAGTGGTGTGTTTCGGAGGCACCAGGCCTTTTTGGCGGGCCGGGAAGAGGTCGCCGATGAAGACCGTGCTGGAAGACCGACTAACACCGACAATGTGACTGGTGTGTGCAAAGTTTTGAACTCAGACCGTCAATTAAGTATTCGTTTAATTGCCCAAATGTTAAATTTACCAAAATCTGGTTCATGACATTGTGACGGTGCATTTGAACATGCGCAATGTGTGCGTGAAATTGGAGAACAGCTACCTGACCAAGGTCGGCATCCCAACTTCCACAGTCGCCCTACAGCCCAGATATGGCCCCCCCTCCCCCGGACTTTTTTTTGTTTCCCCGCCTGAAAAGACCGATGAAAGGCAAGCATTTTGAGACAACAGAGGGGTTCCAAGCAGCATGCACCGCAGCGCTCAAGGCTATTCCGGAGAATGCCTACCGTGATGCCTTCAATGCTTGGAAATCGCACTGGCAGGCTTGCATTGACGCAGAAGGAGCCTATTTTAAAAGTTTTTAAAGAATTGTAACAATTGGCTCAATAAATTTTTTTTAATTGACTCAAACCTATTGCTTTCCAGACAAACACTGTATATATATATATATTTTTTACATTACACAAAATTATATTGATACTACACTGTCTTTTAAATATTAATAGATTTTTTTTTTTTTTTACTACTAGTAGAAATGCTAACAAATGAATGAATAAAATAAGCTTGCATTATTTACCACTTTCAATTTCCCATAGCCCACAAATCAGGGGAAATTAAAACTTTATAATGTGTTATCTAATGTTATGAAACTTCCATATAATTAAACACTTAATACAAGCTGAATCATTGGACACCATAATTACACAGGACTGAAAACAGCCCAAAGTCAAAAAAGAGGAAAATTGTGCAGCTTAAAATTTGGATTTTTTTTTTTTAAATATTACGCAAAACTATACATATATATTGATATTGTGCTGTCTTTTAAATATTAATAGAAAAAAGTTGTTTATTCTTTTTTTACTTGTAAAAATGCTAGCATAGAAAAAAAAAGCTTGAATTTATTTAAGATTTTAACAGATATTTCAATTTGTTTTATCATTTTCAATTTCCCACAGCCCACAAATTAGATAAAATTAAAACTGTATAATGCGACGTCAAATGCTATAAAACTTCTATATAGTTAAGTACGCAATAAAAGCTAAATTTTAACCATAATTAGACACCATAATTACAAAATGACATTATCAGTGCTGCCATCCTGGGAGAAATAATTTGAGGAGCATCTGTGGTGATTTTTAGATGCATTTTGAAGTTTTGTAGAGCACCTGGGTATATTGCTTAGAAATCAATTTAAAAAAAAAAAAAAAAAACTAAAACCAATCTAAAAATGTTTTTGATTGAGCTTTGACGGTCATTTTAAGCATTAACATAAAAATAATTACTTTAAAATTGATAAACCAGCTTTAAACACTATGTCATGCTAGGAGAGTATATGCATCTTTAATTTCTAATACTTACATGCATAACATAATAATATAGCACAATATAATTAAAATAAATTAGAATTCAGTAAAATCTTCAAGAGCTATATATCTGGTAAGCATTAAAACTAAATCTGACAAATGATGTTGGTTTGAATGGACGTGGCAGTCTTCAGAGAAAAAAATATATAAGAAGGGTTGAAAACAATAGTCTACAAAAAGGTACTAATGTCTAGGCAGTAGAATGGCATAGCAGATAAAAATGTGAGAGTGTTAAAAAAGCAGATGCAATTGAAATTCAAAAGCTACATCTAATGATTGCGCGGTCACTCTACAGCATTTCCCCACCAACAGCAAGTTACTTCCTTCTTTCTACCCAAGAAAGAACAATTGCCTCAGCAAAAATCCTGCTGGGAAGGTCGGGGAAGAAGGGCGGTGAGGGGGCATTTGTGCGATCGCTTGAAAGTGACTGTGAAATGGGTGTGACAAAACAATAAACGTACAAGTCTTCAGCAAAAATTAAAATACAAGACGGGTTGAAAATAATAGTCTACAAAAAGTCGTAAAGGTCTGAGTGGTGGGATGGCATAGTAGACAGAAATGAGGGAGTGTTATGGAAGTGGATGCAATCGGATTTCGAAAATGCGTAAACGTTGACGATTGCTACGTCATTCTCAAGCCTTTCCCTCTCCCCACTCAGGAAACTAAGTTCCTCTTTTCTTTCTATCTTAGAAAGAAAATGTGAGTCAGCAAAAATCAAAGCGGGGGGGGGGGGGGAATCGACCGGACTCAGCCAGGAGATGGAAAAAATACAGAAAAAAAAGACAAATCACGAATTTGTCGAAGATTTTCATCCCTGGAATCGACAATGTAAACGATACTGTACCGTTATTGTTTAACAACGAGATTTTCCTATATTGATTTCGCGCCGTTGTGACGATATCGTATGTACGCGGCATTATGACCATTCCCGCTTTTTTGTATCGTAAACATCATATCGTCATCGTTTAGCCAACAGTTCTGATATCTTCCTATATCGTTTCACGTTGTCTCAAAATCACGCGACTAATATATGCTGTTTTTGAAAATTGTTTTTTTAAACCTAAAAACCATGGAAATAAAAGAAAAAATACAAAAAGCGGAAAATTGCTGATCCGAGGAAGAAATTCATCCCTGTAAAACCCTAATAAATAAAATGCTGCTCATAGTTATGGCAGGTGTCATTCAGGATTAGGGTACATTTTTTAAATCGTAAAAAAATAATCACACAACATTTAAAAAATGTCCATAAATTCTATGAAACAGAAAGAATGGACAATACAAATTTCTCAAAGGAAAATTATTTCTACTTTATTAATGGCTGCCCATCTTGAACATACTCTTTACATTGCTCCATATGTGACCTTCACTTGAAAATTTTCAAGACTGAACATGTAATTTCGCCCAATGATTTTTAAATTTAAATTTACATTTGTGTTGTATTTTATATTAATTTGTGAGAGGAAATAAAATTGAAAAATTGTAAGGCATATGATTTACTTTTTCCTGGACCTCAATGAAAATTTTATAACAGTATCCGAATCCCACTTGAAATTACTTGCAGTCCCTGGGTTAGATCTCTTTTCGGAGAAGTACTATCAGTGTCAGGCTGCCGTAATTTATTGTCGGTATGTTTTTCAACCATAAAACTAAAAAAAGAGTTAACACTAGTCAACTCATCAGTTGGTTTTAAGGCTTTGAAATGTGCCTTAATGATTTATCTTTATACAATAATTATTGTTTTTATTTTTAATTGTTTACAGCTCAATAAATGAGTTGTCATTAAAAGAAGTCATTGCTTGTTTTTAATCATTGAAATACTCATAGTCCCAACTTCATCAAGGATTAGGATTAGGTACAACTGAACAGTGATAGACCGAAGTTTAATTTGACTTATAATTGTATCTCTACTTATTAGATACACTGAATACATACTGATTTCTCCATTGAATAAGCAGGAAATAATTTTCATAAATATTATATTCTATACAGCTTAGGTTTCCTTAAAGAGATACCTGTCACTTACAAATTGAAAAGCACTTCACTAAAACTTATCGCTGTAAAATAAAATAATACCTACTGGACCAATGAAGCCACATGCAACGCAAAGAAGGTATATGAAACAACATATAAGGTAACGTGTCCTCATGAAGCAAAAGAGTGCATGATAAAGAGAAGCTTTTTGTAACCCGCGCTCTTTTATTTCTCGATTCCAAATTGTTGAAAATCTGAAAATAAAGATTTTTTTTTTAAACTAAATTGTAATTATAATCATGAATGCTACAACAATAAATGATATCTTTTATATGAAAATCAATGACTAAGATTGCATAAAGAAGATAACTCCAGGATAGGTAACTTTTCTGGGGGCAAAAACACATGCAAGGTTTATAACACTTTGTGTAGTTTAGTGGGTTTTAATACAATGAAATTCTCTATTTGTAGGCAACATTTGGAGTTACTTGTTTGTAGGCTGATGCAGGTTTAAAGCAACACAGTTAAAGAAGGGGGGTGGGGAGACTTATTTTTGACAATGTGTGGAGTTAGCTTCTACAGTCTACGCTAGGGGTGAGACATTGATGTCGATGTTCTGGAAACATCGATGTTTTACTTTCGATGTTTTTGGACTATCGATGTTTTGTTTTCGATGTTGATGTTTTTGTATTTTAATCAAAAACTATCATAAAATTTGCTCTAATTTTCTGGCTAGATAATTAAGTTTACTTATGGAGTTGCCCAAAAAAAATCTTTTTTTTTCCACCCATTTTATAAGATCATTTTTTCTGTGTAGAGGATGACTTTTGGGATGATCACTACAAGATAGTAGAAGATTAACTAGAGAGTGAGGAAGAGGTCAAAGCTATTGGAAGAACCTGACACTGGTAGTCCGGTGCCAGAACTTGCTGTCTATTTCAAGGCTCCAGTTATTAAACTATAGGAAAATCGTATATGTTACTACGGTGAAAATTATAACTTTAAAAACTCAGAGTTGGTAAAAGTTGCTTTAAAGTATTTGAGAGTGATGGCAACTTCTGTTCCATCGGAAAGAGATGTTTCTCTGACTGGTGGAATAGCCTGCGAAAAGAGAAATGCTCTTCTGGGGAACAAAGTAAACAAATTTTGTTTTCTCCAAACTGTCAACACCAGTATTTGTGGTTACTTATTGATTTCCCTCAACAAGTCATCCCTCTATTACTTACAATTTGTGTTTAATTGTTAACGAACTGTACAACACATATTTCTTGCTCTTAATAATAATTGTTAGAATTAATATTGTATTTTTAAAACAATTAGCACAACTTTTTCTCATCATTCAACTGATGGTAAGTGCTACAATACATTTTTTCTTATGTTCTTTGTTTATATAAATTACTTTTAGTTTCATTCAATTTGAAAATATTTCTTTATTACTATAACTAGTTTGAATAATAGTTCATATTAATTGGAGCTTACCTCTTACCTTATAATCAATTTTTGTCCTACTATAATACCAAGATGTTGCGAAATTATTCTTATTAAATTATATTCATGATTTGAGGTTCAGTATTTTCAATATATTCATCGGAGACGTAATCTTTTGTATTGCTTAAATTAGTGTAGTATATTCAAAAATGTATGTTATACATTGATAAAAAGATTGATGTTTTCAAACATCGATGTTTTTTGGTTCGATGTATCAATACCATCGATGTTTTAATTTCTAACATTGATGTTTTGAAACATCAATGTTTTGCCATCGATGTCGCACCTCCAGTCTAAACCATCTAAATTTTAATTCTAAGCCATCTAAATTTTAATTGCTCATAAGTTTAACTCATTTTCCCCCTTAATATTTTAAACATAGTATGAAATATTGCACCACTGTTAGTAAAACCATTACATGTAACACTCAGCTAGCTCTCTTTGGGTTTTAAATACATCGGTTTTAGAGTTTAAATATATCACCCAATTTTAGAAATTGACCAAAGAGGTAAAATATTGCAATTTTGAGTGGTCAAGGCATATGTCTCATTGGGCAGGTCAAATTCTATGTAAGCTGGTGGGTCTTTGTTTCAACTCTTTCAGTAGCCATTGATCAGAGGGCCTCCCATAGATAATTTGAATTGAAATTTGGCAACAGTATGGTTACAACGAAGAACACAAAGCTCATCATTTTAACTTTTTTTCCAACTCAATGCAGTTATTGCTGCAACTTAAACATTTCAGTTCTAAGTAGATATGTAAAATTTCCGGAAATTTTGAAGTGATGAAAAAAAAACGTTTATCTTCGTGGTTTTTTTCTGGAAAAAATGGAAAATTTGATTTTTTTATGAATAAAAATAGGGTTTCTTAAATAGCTCTGTTTTTCTTGGAACATATATAAAGGGTTAAGCATTAAAAACCATATAAAATCCAGGCATCTTTTTCTGCTTGAAAGAAATACACATAAAGTTAAGTTAAATTATAAAAAAAAACAAAAAAAACAGCCTTTTTGTTTCGTAACCGAGAGCTTTCTTGGTCGAACACCAGAAATAAGTCAAATTGTCGTTCAACCAATAATATTGGGTAAGGTGTGTCTGATCATAACAATTACATTTTCTATTTTAGATTGCCTTTGAAACATGAAATAATAATAGTAATTGTTGACTTTCAAACATAGATGGATAGTGTTTGAAAGAAAAATAAGTATTATTTTCTTTCCTTGCAATGTAACTTTACTCTCTGAAAATGAAAGCTAATGATTTTGATTTTTTCCAATTCAGTTACTCTCTGAAAATGAAAGCTAATGATTTTGATTTTTTCCAATTCAGTCAAAGTCCAAATACTGCTTTGTAAATTTAAAATAAATCTGTATTTTTTCAAAACTATTTATACAAATGTTTTTATTCAAAACTTATTAGTTTATGTTTTGTTCAATGCTATTTAAAAGTTAATAATAAATTACATTCAAAGTAATAAGAACCAGTATTGTGCTTAAAGTATGTTTGTCATAAAATTGCCAAATACATTTTATTTTTGTCAAAACAAAATTGGATTTCTGCATGTATGGGGGGAAAAAACTCTTTAAGTGCCTATAATTGTTCCACTAAAGCAAACAAACTTTCCCTGAGGCTATACTGTATCTTTGAGAACAAAGGTAAGTTTTGGTTAAAATTTTGATGAATTGAAATAACTTGTGTGATGATTACTGAAGAATTCTAAACTGCAAAAAGGTTTGATATAATTTGGACAACAACTTATAACTCTGGGATGGTGCCAGAGGACTGGAAGCTGGCTAACATAACACCACTCTTCAAGAAGGGGTCTAAAGGTATTGCTGGGAATTATAGACCTGTAAGTTTGACTTCGGTGATTTGTAAGATTTTCGAAACTTTGATCAAAATTAAGATCATGATGTTCTTAGAGACTAATAGTCTGTTGGCTAGTTTGCAGTATGGTTTCAGGAAAGGTAAATCCTGTACTACTAATTTATTGTATTTCTACGACAAGGTTACCTCAGCTTTAGATAACAAAAAATGTGTGGATGTTGTTTATATTGATTTTCAAAAAGCTTTTGACAAGGTACCGCATGTTGCTCTTCTCAGCAAGTTAGCTGACATTGGAATAGGAGGAAAAACTTTACTTTGGGTTAGAAATTGGCTTACTGGTAGGAAGCAAACAGTAGTTGTGAGGAAATCATTCTAATTGGAGTGATGTTTTAAGTGGGGTTCCTCAGGGATCAGTTTTAGGGCCTCTTTTGTTTATTATATTTATGAATGACATCAATGAAAATATTTCTGGAAGCATGAATTGTTTTGCTGACGATGTAAAAGTTATGGGGATTGTCGAAAATGAAGAACAAGTAAAACAGCTGCAAGAGGATTTAGATCATATTACTAAGTGGGCAGATAAATGGGGTATGGCAGTTAATGTAGGGAAATGTCAAGTGCTACACTTAGGTCAAATAAGCGTATGAGATATCGTTTACAGGGTTCAGTCATAAATCAGGCAGAAAATTTTATGGATCTGGGTGTCTTTATAAATCAGGACTTCAAGTTTAGTCAACAGTGCTGTATTGCTAGTAACAAAGCCAACAAAATGCTTGGGTTCATCAATAGATCTATTTCAAACAAATCTAAGAAAGTTCTTCTGCCTTTATATAGGAGTTTAGTAAGACCTCATTTGGAGTATGCTGTTCAGTTTTGGTCGCCTTATCTGAAGAAAGATATTTTTGTATTGGAAAGGGTTCAAAGAAGGGTAACTAAATTAGTAAGGGGACTCTCAGATTTAGATTATGATACCAGACTTAATAGGCTTAACATGTATAGCCTGGAGCAAAGGAGAGTCAGAGGGGACATGATTCAGTTATTTAAATTTATCAAAATGAAAGATGTAAATGGATTAAATTTTTGCGGGGAAAGCAGGACAAGGGGTCATTGTTTTAAGCTATTTAAATCTCAGGCTAACTTGGAAATCAGGAAAAACTACTACTTTAGCAGGGTCGTGGGCACTTGGAATAGCTTACCGGAAGAGGCGGTAATGAGTAAGGGAGTGGATAGCTTTAAGAGGGCCATTGATCTTCATTGGGGACTAATTAATTGACTAGGACCAACCTAGCTGGGCCCAGAGCCTGTTGCTGGTCGTCACATTTGTATTTGTATTTGTATTTGTATAACCCATTCCGACTTGCGCCTGAAAGTGTGAACCAACACTGTACTCTAAACTGAATTTAAAAAAAAAAAATCTTTTTGGAAGTTCGAAATTTCATGTCGATGAAATGTTGCCTCTATAGTCCCATATGTACCACAAAAATAATTATCCAAATCAAAATATATTTAGGTGTCCAGCAGGAGGCCTAAAAGTTGTAATTTTCTTCAAAAAATTGATTTTTTCTTATATATTTTTAAAAAAATTTAAGGTAAATTTTAAAATGGTATCAAGTTGAAAAATATAAACAGTAGAGTCGATAATTAGCGTTGAATGGCAACTTTTGTTCTCTTGCTATATTTAATTCCCCCACATGATACTCAAAATATGGATTTCTTAAATTTTAAGGTTAATTCTTTATTTTAAATATAAATATTTTTTTTATTATTCATTTGCAAATGTTGATTTGAAAATGTGTTTGCGCTTATAATTTTTGAACTTGATATTTTACTTAAATGTATTTCTAAAATTTTTAACACGTAAATCAAAAAAATCAATTTTTTTTGAAGAAAATTATAACTTTTAGGCCTCCTGCTGGACACCTAAATATTTTTTAATTTGAATAAATATTTTTGTGGGGCCTTAGGGGCAACGTTTTATTAACATGAAATTTTGAACAACCGAAAGAAATTTCTTTTTATTCAGCCTAGTACACAGGGCTGGTTTACACTTTCAGGTGCAAGTGGGCACATGTTGTCTAGGGTGGTTCCAAAATACTTTTTTTCCGCTAGAGTCCAAGACACCTCCTATTTTTTTTAAACTTATTAAAAGTTTTAAATTCTTACTCAAATTTTAAATTAAGGGGTCATTGAGCACCGTCTTAACATTAGCCATAGCATAGAAAATGCCACAAATTTAGAAACATTTAATTTCCCCAGCTATATTTTTGAAAATAATTGTTTTATTGCAATGTACATGCATATTGCTGTTGTATATTATAATATGTAGCGTTGTCTTTACCAGTTCAATAAATTTTTTAACCCCCCTCTCCATACTTAAGAAGCTTGGGGGAGGGTATTGAGCATCCTCTTTCAGTTGAAATAAGAAGCAAAAATTCTTCCAATATATTACTACCCACAAGTCCAAAAATATTGAAGGGTGTCCTGTTATCTAAAAGAAACTTTCTGGTGAATTCCAGGAAAAAGGAGACACATGAAACTTGAATTTTAAAAATTATTATTTTGCCGCTTGCCATGTACCATTCTCTTCAGAAATAAATGGATTTCTTGAATCTTAACCTGTTTTTTCCCAAATAATTTGATGATTTTCAGAAAATCAAGTGCAAAATCAAGTTTTCTCTTTATGTTTTTACAGAGCAAAAAATCTCTGTTTTGTTACAGTGTAATTTGAATAAACTAATTATCAGCAAATAATATTTAGATTAACTTTTATCTTTTGAATGTCTAGTTCAACTTTGAAATTGGTAAGCAATTTCAAATTTATTTTATTTCAACCATGAAATAGGTCCATTACTGAAGTGACAATTTGATGTTCTTCTGTTACCGAAATACTACATCTCAATTAGTTTACCAAGAACCTTTGGGGTATAGAAACTAACGTTTTTTATGCAAAGCAGAATTTTACTCTTGTCAAGGACGCATAGTTAAAATTTTAATAGATATTTAATTTATATGCTTTTTAATGGTAATGAAGGACAAACAAATAGTATAAACGAAAGGACATTTATCTATAAGCTGATACAGGGTAATATTTAAGAATGCTAGTAGAAAACAAACTATTGTTTAAACTTAGCAGTCACATTTAAAACATATATAAGTAATATTTGAACAAAAATTGCAAGTCCTTTTATTTTAAAAAATGAACTTTCATTTAAATTTTTGAAAAAAAATTTTGTGATTTTATTTCTTCTATTTTATGTAACAAAAATCATAAAAACTACACTTAGAAATTCCTAAGCGTGTGAAAATCATTTTGATATGACATGTTTGTGATATTACAAGCCAATTCAAGCAGAAACATTTGTTTACAAACTTGAAATTTATATTGGAACAATACAATATTGAAACTGCTTTTAGATTTGTTGCCAAAAGTCACAGGAAAGGACTGTTGAAAGCACTGACTGTTAAACGTACTACGAAGAGATCAGTAAATTCAAAGATCAACTTTCACAAAGATGGAGTAATATCCATTCTCATTCTGACACATAAAATGTGCAAGATTTGAATCCTGTAACAACTTATGTTATTGAATATAGTAAGTACTTCAACAAATCTACTTCAAAATCGAAAGAGATTTCACATCAAAGTCAACAGACTGAGGACAGTTATAAACAATGTTAAAAATGAAGATACAGCTGAATCAAAAACACCAAATCAATGAAGAATATGCCAAATGATTCATTAATGTTTGGACAAGTTTTGTTAGTTGGATGGAAGGGAAAGGAACTAACGAAGGGCAATATTGGACAGGTACTTCACATAGAAGATAAAGAAACAGAAGCAGCTTGTTTGAGAATGCATGGAATGCATGTTGGAATGATCTTTGTATTTCCTGAGAAAGATGATAAATGTTCTATGGATTTGATAAAATTATTGAATATTTAAAGAATTCAGAATTGTAACAGATAGCTCATTCATTAGATATCATTGTTTCAGACTGCTGTATTAGCTGAATAAATGTTTTTTAGTTGAAATTTACCAAGTTTAATTGCTTTGGACTTCTTGTCCTTCCGTTACCCTTAACAAATGCATAATTTATATGCTTAAAATAATTATTTTTTAAAACTAGAGGTGAAAGTGTAATGATTGAATACTTCCGTATGTGTTCTAATTTTTATACAATTTTCCCTTTTATAGTTTAGCTGAACTTTTGGGAAGAACATGATAGAGTGAAAATCATGTCGCAAAAATGTCTTTCCATTACCGTTTTTAAAACTTGATTTTTAAAAAAGGTACTAACGAGAAATTCTTGGCTTTGGCTTTTTTTGCAACTTACTATGAAAATAAACTGTAAAAGTCTATGCATCAGTTTTTGGAAAAATATGTATTTTGATATGCTTACAGACAAAAATCCATCGATTTTTTTTGTAACAACCACCTTTCCGTTACCGCTGGAATTCACTTTTTTTTTTTTTGCATGTATTTTTGAACCACCCTAGGGTTGCCGTTGTTTAAATTATATGAAACTTTTTTTGCAAATGTTTTAACAGGGAAAATATTAAATGGAGGGGGGGGGGGACACCCTAATATAGTATATATACTCTCACCTCTAACGATTCCCCTAATTGATATTATTGAAACAATTTTGTGAAAAAAATTTCTATTTTTTTGTGCAAAAAGTATTAAATGTTTTTTGATCTATATGCAAATTATATTATCATGCAACAACTTGCATTATTGAAGTTAGACTGTATTTAAACATTCAAGGAGGGGGTGGTGGAGAAGGAAATAGCATCAGAATTTAAGCTTTAGAATTTAAGTTTCTAATTTTATCACTTTTTGCTGAAAATTTCAATTAAAACTTCCTGAAAAGTTGAAGAAATTCAATTTTTCAATTTTTTCCGGATCAAAAATAAGCCTCTTCGGGAAAAAAAACGTTTTTTTCCGTTTTCTTTGGAAATTTTCCATTTTTTTTTCGGATTATTTTCATTTCTAGTTCTAAGTAATCAAATAACAAAAATATATCTGTACCTCAGAGCCAGACTAACGTAAGTCCCAAAATTGCAATTTTCTGTTTATTAGAGCATTGTATGTAGAAGCCTATTAGCTGAGGAGCTAACCGATGGAAAACTGCAAATTATGATAAGAAGATACCACTTGGTAGGAATGTTGTTTTTGACTATAAAATGAAATTAAGACCCAGAGGCATTTTCAAAAACCGTTTAAATCCAAGATGGCGGCGTTTTTCAAAATGGCTACCCATATTAGAGTTTTTTTAATATATGTCGTACAAAAGAGGTTTTTATATCGAATTATAGGTTTTTCAGGTCACAGATTTCATTTTTTATGTTGAAAATAAGCTAAATCTTCATTTTTTTTAAAAATATAATTTTATTACTTACAAAAGAGATTACGTGCTTTTGAAAGTACCAGTATAAAAATAGGAAAAATAATAAATGCAAATATGTACAAAAGTATTAGTACTATGTCTTTAGTCAAACACTGCTTCATTCTTCGCATTAATTTTTGCATAGTAGTGTGCAGGACAGACCAGCACTTCTGCAGCTACACTTGTTTTTGCAGATTTTGCAGGTGCACTTAATGAACTCAGTGCACGAATCAGAAATTTCCAGTAACTCTGACCATTTCAGCCATCCAACCCTATTCACTTGGAGATGGTGCACGTATAATATGTTTGTGAGCTTGTCCCAAAATGTGTTCAGCCTGGAAAGCACCACGCAACACTTTGTTGGTGGCAAACTTTCAAGTGGCCGATTTTTTGTCACATTTAACTCTTTCCTTGCTTCATTTACAATTACACTATTACTAGTGGAACAGTACAGTAGTACTACTACGTACCTTTCAGGTTGCGAAATAAATAAAAACGCCACAGTTGCTTCTTCGAATATCATCCATGCCTTCCAAGATGATTTTTTGAACTTCCCAGTAAAGCTAGGAATGCTGTCACAAAACCTATGAAGACATGAAATCCGGGTAAAGCTTTTCTTTTCCCAATAGCTTCATATATGGCATGAACTGTAATGCATTTGCTGTTGTTTCCTGTTACAAAAGCAATCCAAAAGGTTTTCTACCATGTCTTGAAGATGCACTATCGTTCTTGAGCTTGTTTCTTCTGGGCCAGGGCAAGTAACATCAATGGGGAAAGTTTTTGCAGTATTATTTCCTTTAATGTCTTCATCGAAAGTCGTTAGAACCTGTACATTTGTTATGGTACTTACAGCTAACGTACCTAACAGCAGTGGTGACGGTTGAGGCTTATAAGTGGAGTTAGGGGGGGGGGGGGGGCAAAAAAAAAAACTTAAAAGCCATGGGATTTTCAGCGGCAGCAAAAGATGAAAAAAAAAAATGTACATAAAAAGGAATTGACATTATTTTCCAAAAATGGATTTCCAAGTTCTTTCAAAGTGCTATAAAGAGCTCGAACTTTAATAAAATATTTAATTTGAAATGAGTGGTACTGCTCAAGATGGAGTCAACTATTTTCTTCATGATTTAGCTTAATATCATACTTAAACTCTTCTATTATTAATCAGCTTATTTGTGGTCTAGGAACCATCCTACGCCTAAGTGCTGATGGATCCTGTGTCAATCCTATTGCACCGCCATCTCCTTTTACTATTACATTATTTTGTTGGTGTGCTTGGTCAATACTGATTGCTGAGAAATATCTATTAGATTTTCTTATTTTAAACTCCCGAAATAAATGATCGATGTAGCTCTGATCGCAGTTCAATCTCTGAATCATAAAGATCTTTTTAGATGGATTGAAAACGGAAGTGAGTAATTTAAAGCAACAAACCTCTAAAACATTTGTTGATTACTATGAAAACATATTTAAACTTTACTTTTGTAAATATATTGATACTTTCCAATGCCAAAGAATTGATTTTATTTGGGGCATATATGTTACACCAACGATTAAAGGTCAAACTAGAGAGAAGTGGGGAGCAGGAATAAGAAGACAAGTGCTTTCACACGGTACTTTACTTAAAAATTGGTAAGGAGTTTTAAGAAATTCAAATAACAAAGAAGGATTCTTTGCTCTGTTAGGTACGTTTAGCTGAAAGTACCATAAAAAATGTGCAGGTTCTAACTACTATAGGTGGCGACATTACATTAAATAATAGTACTGCAAAAACTTCCCTCATTGATGTTACTTGCCCTGGCCCAGAGGAAACAGGCTCAAGAATGATACTGCATCTTCAAAACATGGTAGAAAACGGTTACAGGAAGATTGTCATGTGCATTGTTGATACATATGTCTTAGTCTTAGCAATATCTTACTTTTTTTTCCTTGTCAACATTAAGTCTAGATAAACTTTGGATTGCTTTTGGAACAGGAATCAACAGCGAATCCATTACAGTGCTTGCCATATATGAAGCTATTGGAAAAGAAAAGGAAAAGAAAGGCTTTAGCAGGATTTCATGCCATCATAGGTTTTGTGACAGCATTCCTAGATTCACTGGGAAGTCCATAAAATCCATTTGGGAGGCAAGGGTGATATTTAAAGAAGAAACTAATATTTTTTATTCATTTCACAACCTCAAAATTCTATATCGAGCGAAATTTTTGACATTTTTGAAAGGTAAATTGTAGTACTACTGTACTTTTCCACTAGTAATAGCGACACTGTAAATGATGCAAGGAAAAAATGGTTTATGACAAAAAAAAAAAAAAAACAGGCCACTTGAAAGTTTGCCAGCAACAAGTATTGCGTAGCGCTTTCAAGGCTGGACACATTTGGGGACAAGCTCACAAACATATCATATGTGCATCTCCAAGTGAATAAGGTTGGATGGCAGCTGAAATGGTCTGAGTTACCGGATATTTCTGATTCATGCACTGAGCTCAAAAAGTGCACCTGCAAAATCGGCAAGAACAAGTGCAGTTGCAGAAGTGTTGGTCTGTCCTGCACACTATTATGCAAAAATTAATGCGAAGAATGAAGCACTGTTTGACTAACGACGTAGTACTAATACTTTTGTACATTTTTGCATTTAATACTTTTCCTATTTTATATTGATACTTTGAAAAGCACGTAATCTTTTTCGTAAGTAATCTAGTGACAGTGTTTTTTTGTTTCTTTGTTTCTAGCCGATGGCCAGAAGACCAGACCCCATAGCATATACAGCCCTGAAACTTTGCACAAAATTCGAAGGTACCCAGGGGGTCTGTACCTCGAAACCCGAATTCTAAATTTCTAATTAGTTTTTTCATAATTAAGTAATTAAGCTGAAATTTCGGCTAATTAGAGGGTAAAAAATCCCTCCACCCCCAAACATTATGTATCGTTGGAAAGGGTTTTCCTTCCCAAACAAGATGATGTTTGTTCCATTTTTCTCAATTCATTAGAACAGGAGATATAAGCGATTCTAATTGAGCCAATTTTCAAGGTTTCTCTTTTGAGAAATTGCTATAACACTATGTCCACTTTCCAGACAATTTTCAACTATAACACTAGGTCCGTTTTCCAGACAATTTTTCAATTACTTTCTTTTTAAACATTTTGGAGGAAGTTGGCTTTGTTGCTTATGAATATTTTACTGTTATTACTTTATTTTGAATTCATTCTTCGTATGTTAATTGATTTTCTTTTTAATTCTAAAGCTGCTTGGCGAATTTGGCGATGAATAATGTTTTTTACATTTGAAAGCTACTGCAAATGCATTTTTGATGTAATTTGTTTTTCTTTAATACAACGGATTTTCTTTAAATTTTTAGCACAGGCATCGCTGTGCGGGTACTGTTAGTAAAATTATATTTAAAAAAAAGCACCAAAATGGACATTTAGCTTATTTTCAACATACAAAATGAAATCTGTGATCTGAAAAACCTATGATTCAATATAAAAACCTCTTTTGTACGACATATATTAAAACAACTCTAATATCGGTAGCCATTTTAAAAAACGCCGCCATCTTGGTTTTAAACGGTTTTTGAAAGTGCCTCTGGGTCTTAATTTCATTTTATAGTCATAAACAACATTCCTACCAAGTGGCATCTTCTTATCATAATTTGCAGTTTTCCATTGATTTTTGTCGTTTAGCTCCCCGGCTATATTTCACATTGAGCCATATGAACGTAATTCTTTTTAAAAACTCCTTTTAAGAGGAATAAAAGAGCACACATCCCAATCCTTTGCATTGCAAAAGTTCCCCCTCTCTCCTGTAAAATTATCATAGTGTGACTTTCGTCCTTCTGGATCTGTTATACATATATCAAGAGTACTTTTCCTTTTTTTCAATTCAAATGATCCTAAAAATCTGAAGTATTAATTATCAAAACTATGTACGTCATCTTTTAAAATAAACACCAACAAACTTCAATCTGCCAATGATGAATTAGGAATTGAATTATTTCATTCAAGATATTCACAGCAATCTTAATTGAAATAAACTGTAAAGTAATAAAATAAGTGCTGCAGATAGCAAATTTCCAATGGTTTGCTCAAATATATGTTGCCTCTTCATCACCTCAAATGGTCAAAGAATTATTTCTTCTTTCATAAAAATGTTTAAAAAATTCATTCATGGTGCCAAAATGATAATCAACTGATAAATATTACGCACATCCTTTCTTTGTTTCTTTACATATTTTAAGGAATGGATTGTTTTCTCAACTGACTAACAGTTGGCTTATTTTTTGCAGTTAGGCCATCTTTAATAATAATAAAGCTCTCTGTATGGATATCTGGATCTCTGTGACAGGCAGAGGGCCTAAACCGTTCAGCTGATTTTCATGAAATTTGGCACAAAGTTAGTTTGTAGTGTGGGTACGCATCTCGAAGCGTGTTTTTGGAAATTCGATTTTGTTCTTTTTCAAATTATCACAATGTGGACAACTAAATTACAAAATTATCATAACGTGGAATCGTAACAAGTGCAAGCAAATGAATATAGCAAATTGGCAAGAAAATCATCATCCAATATTTGTAAATATAGAGGTGAACCAAATGGCCTTTTAACTTTCTACTACGGACAAAGCCGTGCAGGTAACACTATATTATAAAATGCTTTCATAATTGAATCGTTTATTTCAAAAACCAGTCAAGCAAAAAATTGCTAATTTTAGGAAAACATCTACATCACCATATAAAATTATTCAATGATGATTACAAGATTGTTTATTCAAAGAAATATAGCTAAATATATATCCCTTTTAGTTTAAAACTTTGTAATCCTCATAGAAAAATTTTAATACAAAGGTAAAAATGTTTCTTCGAGATTTTAGAAGTTTGTAGCTAAACTGGTTTTTGAAATGAACGGTTCAATAAACTAATAGAAAAAGTAAAAATAAATATTTCAACATAAATACTTTTAAAATATATAGATATTAACTCTTTTACACTTGTTACATCAATGACATTATTTCCAATCACTTAAACAAAATTATTTTTTACCTAGCACCATTCACTTGACAACTATCAAAAGGTGAACAATGATACAAGTCATTAAGAGCCAAGCCTTTACGAAATGTTCGCCATACCAATGGAGTAAGCCAAGAAAAAAAAGTAAAGGCAAAACATCCAGTCATGTCAACAGGCATATAGCTCCCAGGTCTGAAATTTAAAAGAAAGAGCACATTCTGTTATGTATTTCCATACATTACACTTTAATATGAAAGTGTATTCAAAGTATAACAGCATGAAATGTACTGTATGAAAAGATACCAAAATACCGTTTGCTAAATTAATATTAGAATGAAAGGGAATCAAGAAAAAAAAAATCAGAAAACTACAGCAAACAGCTATTTCACTGATATAATCAAGTCATCAATGCAAGGCAAAATATAAATATAAAGTTTTGAGTGCATGTTTTCTTAGGATTTCTACAAATTTTTACTTTACTCCTATTAACTTTTCATTTTAATTACATTTTGTTTGTATCACACCATAATTCATTTCAAGAGCATTCATATATATTTGACTAAAATAAAAACTGAATATATTCAGTAAATTACCACCCAATAGCCAGGGCTAAAGCAGAAATACATGAAATAATGCCGGGCTGATGAGTGCTAATAAGCACGAAACTGCAGTCCTCGGCTGGAAATGACTGAGCTGGCTGTGTATTTCATGTAAAAACTGAATATTCGGTGTACTTATAGTTATGTTCTTTACTATCTATCATAATTTTAAATGATCTATGTGAACATTATTATTTCTAAGCTACAAATTTGATCCAAAATACACGAGGGCTGGGTAAGCGAGGTTATACTGCACATATACCATAAAATACTAATGATGGTGTTGCAGCAGCTAATGAGATGCTGCGACATAGGAAAATTAGGTTAAATAAACCAATTAATTTGAAGTTAGAATAGGCACCCAATGATGGGGGATGTTTTGATGCTTGAGATTTTGGTACAGTTGTCAAAGTTTGGACAGTAATTGTTTCATTCTGGCAATATCAGCAAGGTTGAAAACACAGTTGCAAATAAGATATTGTTATTATAAGCATACTATTGATCCCATATCTGCTGTACTTGCTGGGTTGGTGAAAAATATCGAGCAGCGGTGGTAATCTCTAGTATATACACATTTAAAACTTGTCATTTTAGTCAAATAAATTTGAATTTTGAAAATGAAATTTGAAATATTTACATTTTCTCCTAATAAAATATTGATGATGAATGACTATATAATAAAACATTCATAAGTAGTCTCGGATCCTAGGGTAGGCGACCTGTGCCACTAGCTAGGGCCAGGGCGGCAAATTTCATAAGGTCATAATCTAAGGAGGCAAAAAAAAAAAAAAAAAAATGGAAAACTCAAAATTTTTTCCTCAGTTCCTTTTTTTCCAGCTCATATTGCAGCAATATGTAAGAGTATGTGCGATGATTTAAAAAAAATAGACATATATATATTTATAGACAAGGAGGTGGCACTTGTCAACATCACCTGGGGCCAAGGTTTGAAAATATCATGATATTTCCAAAAATATCCGATATTTTGATATATGTATATCTAATATTTTCAATCAGCGCAAACTAGCCTTCAAAATAGTAAATGTATCCTCAAATCACTTTTTTACTTCCTTTTACAAAAAAGGAAATATTGTATTCGCAAAAAATTTTTCACTCAAAAATCAGCCTTAATTTCCATTTTGCTCACCCCCAGATGAATGTTGAGTTTTTTTTCCGACCCGACCACACGTAGATATATGCCTAGGAATGTACAGACACCCGAAATATCCATGTTAACAATCCCCGAGTTAATTACAAGAAGTCTTCTTGTGACATCCGTATGTACGTATGTATGTATGTATCTTGCATAACTCAAAAACGGTATGTCCTAGAAAATTGAAATATGATATGTAGACTCGTAGTGGGATCTGGTTGTGTACCTTCTCTTTTGGTTGCATTTGGATGTTCCTAAGGGGGGTCTTTTACACTTTTTTGGGGGGAAATCGTTGTTAATTTCAATGCTAACTCAAATTGTGTTATAATTTGTCAAACACTTGGTGATATATCGATAAGCTTTTGGCTGCCAAGTTTTGTCGCCAAATCGGCAATAAATTTGGCAATTTTTATTTTTATTTTTAAATCTGGTTTTAATTTGGCTAATGTTGGTGGTATTTAAAGAGTTAACCACTGAATCACATTAAAATTGCCTATAATGGGGAAATAAATCTGTGTAAAACGTTTTTTTTTTTTTTTTTTTTTTTTGCTTCGGTTTGAAGAAACTAGGGGTGAAAATATTTAGTGTTTCCTTGCTTACTCCAAGGCGCTATTATCATTAAATTGGCGTAAAAGGAAGTCATGTGATGTACACATCAGCTCCTTTTTTTTTTTTTTGTATTATTACAATATATAGACTTAAAATTAAGGCTTCCTTCATTTTTATATCTAATATTTCATTTTACCTTTTAATCAGTTTTAATTTACTTTACTTAATTGACTTTTTAATTTACCTTACTTAATTTAGCTTAGGCTCTGTTTTATTCATTTTTCTTCTGTAAGTCACTTTTACACAGTTATATGATTCAGAAATAAAACATATGCATTAGTCGGTGCACAATCATAAGCCATTTTCTTTTTTTCTGACCAATATTTAATATTAAATTCGACACCTTTAAAGTGAAAAAAGTGTTACATTATACTCATAATTTTATGAATATAAAACACAAGTAAAAAAAGAATATTATGTTACTTTGTTATGTTGAATGATGTATTAATATACTATAAAAATATTGTACATAACTTCTGATTATTTTTAATAATAAACAAACAATATCTATGATTAATATAATTTTTATATTGAATATATTGTAGTCGAAAAAATCAATAACAAAAAAATCAAAATATCATGATATTTTCGAAATAAATATTGGATATATATTATGATATATATTGGCAAACCCTGCCTGGGGCGGCAAAATTACTAGAGCCAACCCAGTTCATTTAAATAAATTAGTAAAATGTTTCTTTTCCCTTTCACCATAGATTGATGATACATAATTATTGATTTCTTCAATTTTGCATTGCTACAACGTAAGAAAATGTTTCAAAATTAAACGATTTGCAAAAAGAATGCTGCTTTTTTGCCAAAATAAATTATTTAATTCCAAATTTGTATTCATTATTTACTGAATATATAAATCCTGAAATTTGTCTTTATTATCTTTGATTAAAAATTCAACAAAATTTTGCATCAATTACAATTACTATCTCAAACATACCGTGAAAAAACCAGAGAAAAATACAGTAGACTCCTGATTATCTGGACTAATGTGGCGGATTGGCAGTTCGGATGACAAAAAATCCGGACAGGACGGAGTTCCATTTTCTAACTACATCCGCAACTCAAATTAAAACACATGTAATTACATATTTTAGGTAAATAACAAAAGCAGAAGTAGTATTTACTGTTTGGATACATATTCAGTTTTCATTTTGAGAAAAAGTCCTTGATGGAAGACTTTTTTTGCTTTTTAGCCCTTTTACAAGAAGCAATGTCTCTCCACTTACGCTAGCAAATTACATCAGCAGGAGTCGCTTCCTCTTGCTGACTTATATACTCAAGAAATACCTCAATCATTTTAAATCCTGAGTGTAGGGTAAGACTTTCTGTGATCTCCTTCTCCTCCTCTTCTTCTGGTGTTTTTTCTTGTACGATCATTTCTACAATGTCGTCATCTGTCATTTCATGAACTTTGTCACTTTCCACCTATTCTGTGATATCCTCTTTACTGACACAGTCGCATCCTGGTATTTTTTTCAAGTAATGAAACGAGCTTTTTGCTTTCTTCCTTTAATTCAGAATCAGCCTTCACAAAGTTCATCCCTATTGTTTAACGAATTGTTCCAAGATTTTAAAAGTGATGAGCTTGGAACTTCAGCCCATGCTTCGGCCACCCATCTTATAACATCTATAAGTAATCTTCATCATTATCAATTGCTGGTATCAACGACTTTAGAAATTGCCGGTGATACCTTCTCTTTAGCATTTGAAGCACACCCTGATCCTTTGGTTGGCAAAGAGCTGTTACATTGGGTGGCAAAAATACAGCTTATGCCACCATCCATTAAGTTCATCAATACACGTGGGTGTGTATTGGAGCGTGGGATCAGGTGAGATTTGATCAGTGCATTGTCAAGGATTAACAAAACTTTTCTTGGCAAACCATTGTCTTTCAAATGTTTTTCAATAGTAGGTACAAATTCAATGTGAAACTAAGTCTTAAAGATGGCTGAATTCATCCATGCCCTCTTTTGACGTGTCTAATGTAGAGGCAGCGATTCCTGACTTTTAAGTTTTTTAAAAGCTCTAGAAAAGCTCTTGAATTTCCTATCAAAGTCAATCTAAGTTTATGATTATTAGTTGCATTACTGCAAGCCATGATGGTGGCCCCAGGGGCGGCAGATAGGGGGAGCGAGAGGGGGCGGTTGCACCCCCAAATTTTTCACTAAGAATAATAAAAAAATGGCTAAATTCAATTTAGATAACTTAGAAAATTATTTGCTTGCATTTTAAGAACAGAAAAAACAGATGGAGAATAATTGTTTGACTTCACTAAAGAAGTAATCTCTTCATATGGGTTAAATATTTCAAAATTGTGTATTCTATGTTATGCTGGTGCATCTTCTATGAGATGCCCGTACAGTGTTTAGACTGCGCAATTTTTACGCGTAAACTCCATGTCATTTTACATAAATTTTTATGCTCATATTATAACTTAATGTTTAGCTAATAAGTGTTCATTAATTCCTTGTACTAGAAACATATTTTAGCAACTCGATGCATTATATGCTTTCTTAGAAACTCTTTGTAAAGATATGCTCTTTATGTAAAACATCCCACATCGAAAAATACTTTCATATCAACAAATATATCTTGAGGCTCTTTACTTGACAATCTCTAAGTGACACACGATGGAATTCAAAAGTTAAATCTATAAAATCTCCATAGAAGAGTTACTGGAAAGCGACCTTTTTAATGATAGAAAATCTGATGTCATTTTAATATGTGTGACTTTGTTTGAATTATTGTTTACTTTATTTATACTGCGGAGCGTTTTTTGAACAATGCTGCACTCTATCACAAAAATTTCAATCCGCTAACCTTAATTCTTGGATTGACATTTGAAATTCTTAGTAATTTTCACACTAATGCATGCTTGAGCCCTTGAACAAAGTGTAAAACTTTGTGACAGAACTTTCCATAACAGTTTTTACTGTATGCCAATGTAGAAGAGATGACAAAACCACATGAAGTTTTAGTCAAAATATTAAATAACTATTTTAAATAAAATGATCAATTCAGCTTCTCAAGAAATTGAGACGGGATTTGATGAGATATATTTATCATTGGTCTGTTCAATATTATGTAAATCGGTTATAGAAAGCGAAAAAAAAATATTACACTTATTTATAGTAAGTGAAATTTGAGGGAAGAAGAATTGTTTTGTGAATTGCTTCCATTGTTTTTTGACTATTTCAATCAGGTCAGTCATTTTATAGTAGATAACATTTGTGTCTCAACTTCAATATTGCTTTATTGTTCTTAACATTAAAACCATTTTATTATCGTTTCCTCTGTTAACCAATATACCGTACTGAGAAAATTCATGTTCAAAAATCTCGACCCCCCAAACGGAATGCTGAAATGCCGCCCCTGGGTGGCCCTTCCTTACTTTTTTTGTTTCCTAAAGCAGCGGCTTCTTTTTTGATGTGAGCATCTTCTTTCGATTTCTGCTTAATTTTTTTTTTTTCAGTCACTAACTGTTCTTGTACTGTGCACCTCCTAATTCCAAAGCAATCGTTTTTTGCAGTAACTCTTGTTTTCAGTCGATTGATTGTGCAAAGTTTCTCCTCCATATTAAAAACAACCTTTTCTCATTTAACACTCATTTTCTTTTTAGTCTTCAATAACTAAAAATACACTAAAAAAACTAAGACGTACTCCAAATCGACACAATCAAATAATATGCGAACATGTGATACTAGACTGAGTAAAGACAAACTAGAACCTTTCCTCTTGATTAGTCATAAGTGTCGTGTGCCAAAGTGACCACGAGACAGCTTCTAACTAATGTGCCACCTTTGTTACTGGAGGATCAAAATGCACGGAGGTTGCGGTCAGGGGCAGAAAAAGAAAAACATTTGAGTATTCTTTATTCCCCATGCACTTCCATGAATAGTATTACAAATGACCGATTTCAAACATTCATTAGGCCTGATAGTATGGAGTATGGATAGTCGCGAGCTGGATAATCGGGAGTCAACTGTTTAACTTAACTTAAGGACGATTCCATTGTAATGTGCATGTTATTTTTCCCTATTTTTTTTCTTTCTTTTTAAAGTTCTTTTTTAGTAGCTCAGAATCAAAAAATCAAGCATTGGTAAACATTATCTTATTTCACAATTTTTTTTTTTTTTTTGAAACAATAACGACCAATATAATTATTCTCAGTTTTTCATAGTTATTGATAATTTTATAAAACTTCTGATGTGTGCTATTATTTCAGTTGTCAAACACGTTACAGGTTTTATAAAATTAATATTTAATTATAAAACACTGAGAATAATTATATTGTGAATATTATTGGTTTTTATATGAAAACAGTGCTAAACAAGATAATTCTAACCAAAATGCTATGCTTTTTGATGCTGAACTAATGAAAAAGAACTTTAAAAAGAAAAAAATAGAGAAAAAATGTCAAACACCTTATGGTGGAATCGCCCTTTCGGACAAAATTTTATTTCTGCTTCTGTCTAAAATTAAACATACAGCAAATGACTGCACCCTTAATATAAAAATCAAGAGTAATCACACATAAAGTACAAACCAAAGCATTTAAATGCACTTAAAGAAAACAATGTACATAAATAAATGAACAGTATACCCTGTCTTGATGCGAACAGGCAACAGATGTTTAAGTGAATGGACATATCTGCCAAAGCCTGGATTACTTTCATACTTCATTGCAACAGTAGTTGGCTTGTAGACAGAATCCCATGATTCATTATCACCAACGGAGCTACAAATATAGGTCAAAGATATGATTTTTTTTCCCAATTAAAATAATAATAAATGAAAAACAAGGAGTATGATAATGAAACGACATTATTTTAAAAATATTTCCAATTATAAATCTAAATTAATCTGACTAAAATGTGTTGAAAATTATATTCGGTTAGATTTTAAAGTTATAGACGACTATAAGCAAAGAGAATTAAAACATACATAATCACTTTTATTCAGTTAGTGCATACAGCAAAAAAATTCACTGCATCAAAAAAAGTTTTAATTAAAAAAAAATTAAAACAATAGTGTCACTAACACTAGAGTTATCTAAAATATGTTTTTAATTGCATTAGGTTTAAAAAACATTTAAGAAATAAAAGAAATTGCTTACTATGTGAAAAATTCAAATTAATGCTCAACAAAAAAATAGAATGTTCAAAAGCAATAAATTTCAAATAGAAAAATAGGTTCCGATTTTTACAAAAAACAAAATCATGAAGGGGGGGGGGAGGGATATAAAAAAACAAGGGGTGCTAAAAATACTAGTATTTTAGTGCAATAGGTTTTTACTGTGTACGATTCAGGTAATATAAGAAGATGGGCAAAACAGAGGTTAAAAGTTTGCTGCACAATTACACAAAAGGTGGTAAAATTGTGTAAACCAATGGAGTATTTTCCGAAATTTTAAAAGTATTTTTTTCTGAAAGAGCATGTTTAAACATAGGATCTGACCATTTTTTAAAAAATTTGACTAAAAACGTGAAATACACCGCCAGCTCAGTCATTTCCAGCCGAGGACTGCAGTTTCGTGCTTATTAGCACTCATCAGCCCAGCATAGGAAAGTGACTGAGCTGGAGATGGAAAACCCCTTAAGGAAGCTAAGAGTACCAAGCAAACTGGTAGCTAATACAGAATTAGCACTTACCAGACGAGTGGCCGAAGCAATGGTTCAGTTCAACTCGAATTTTGAAGGCAAGGCAGGTATATTCAGTAAGTTACCGCCCTATAGCCAGGGCTAAGGCAGAAATACGTGAAATACGCCGCCAGCTCAGTCATTTCTAGCCGAGGACTGCAGTTTCGTGCTTATTAGCACTCATCAGCCCGGTATAGGAAAGTGACTGAGCTGGAGGTGGAAAACTTCTTAAGGAAGCCAAGAGTGCCAAACAACCTGGTAACTAATAGTCATTCGTCTGGTCAGTGCTAATTCTGTATTAGCTACCAGTTTGTTTGGTACTCTTGGCTTCCTTAAGAGGTTTCCCATCTCCAGCTCAGTCACTTTCCTATGCCAGGCTGATGAGTGCTAATAAGCACGAAACCGCAGTCCTTGGCTGGAATTGACTGAGCTGGCGATGTATTTCATGTATTTCTGCCTTAGCCCTGGCTATAGGGAGGTAACTTACTGAATATACCTGTCTTGCCTTCAATATTCGAGTTGAACCGAACCATTGCTTTGGTCACTCGAATGGTCAGTGCTAATTCTGTATTAGATACCAGTTTGTTTGGCACTCTTGGCTTCCTTAAGAGGTTTTCCGCCTCCAGCTCAGTCACTTTCCTATGCCGGGCTGATGAGTGCTAATAAGTAGGAAACTGCAGTCCTTGGCTGGAATTGACTGAGCTGGCGGTGTATTTCATGTATTTCTGCCTTAGCCCTGGCTATAGGGCAGTAACTTACTGAATTTGACTAAGTTTAGTATTAAAAAAAAATTACTTTAATCAGGGCTCTTTCATTTTTGTACGCTTCTGCACATGACATCACATGTGATAAAATACCTTTCAGTGATGCCATTAGCGTAGAGCGCAATATTTAATTGGTTTCTTTACTCACATGTGTTGGCAACAATATGGTTGATAGCAAGTGTACAGAGAAATATATAATTTGCTTCTGAATTATCATAGCCTGGAAACGCAGTAGACAGCAAACGTAAAAATTTAGCACACAAGTGGAGTACATGCCAAAGTACATCATTTGGGTGCATCGCACATGTGCACATGGGCCTAAATACATTTAAAAATATATAAGGAGTATTCAAATGAAACCCCATCACTTTTGTAAAGTAACACCAACAATTTTATTAACACAAAAATAATTGCCAAAACTGTTGGTACATTTATCCCTTTACCACATTAGTCGGTCGATTCCATCTTTGAAGAAACTAGTAGGCTGCTGTTTGATCCAGTCCTGAGCCCAGTCACACACTTCGTCTTTCGTTGTAAATCGATGTACGCGAATAGCTTGTTTCAGAAGTCCAAAAGCATCTGACCTTTGAAACATCTAAAAGTCACACGGATCCATGAAGATCACACGGTGAAAACTATGGACAGTATCGTTGATGTTCCAGCGTTTCCCACTGAAGCTGGCTCCACATGGACAATGTGTGGGCACCTTTGGAAAACCTGCCTGGCTGTTTCAACTTAATGGCCCACCTAAGGTTCTGTAACTTGGCTTGATAACGTTAGGCATTGATAGTGATTCCCCGTTCAAGGAATTCGACAAGCAGTGGGCCCTTGGTCAAAAACAATCACATGTTCTGTAGTGGACAATAGCTTGTGTAACCACCTTCTCTTTAGTGTGCAACCACTGTCGCTGTGCAACATCAAACGCTGCGAATTCATCAGTGTCTCTACCAATAGACGATGCCTCCATACACGCAGTTACGTGACACCCTCTAACCCCTAATGTGTAGTTAAACGTACTGACCGGGCTTCATTTGACTAAACCTTATACATATTTTAAAGTTTAAATACTCTAAAGGAGAAATTAATTACTATTTATATGTACTTTAAGAGCTTCAAAATACAGTTGACATTTTAAATAAACATGATTTACATTTTTATTGCACGAAAGTTTTAAATATTGACACTTTATTCTTTGATTAACTACAAAAAATTAAAAGAGAGTTTGATACTGTTAGAAAGTTTTAAAAAGTCTTACGATTTTCAACATTTGCTATAAAGTGCATTGTACGACATTAACTGCTTTTCCTACGTATTGAAGGGAGCAAATTTAGCACCGTAATTTTATCATTTTCCAAGACACTCTTATCCTTATTGGTACGGCATAACTTTGGAATTATATATGTCTGTTGCAGTTTTTAACATAATTATAGTTGTTGTTTTCCAAATTTAGCATCTGCATTCCAAAACTTGATTTTTATATAACGGCAATAATAATTTTATTAAAGGATGGTTTTAGCAACTTTTGATAAATGATTCTGACCTTCCAGATTTGATGCTAATAACAGAATTTTTTTAAAAATACTAAGCACTTTTCATAATGCACTGAAAAGGACAAAATAACTCTTCTGGGTCAGAAAGGACAATTTCAGTATTCCTGTAGTTTTCAAAAGTTCCAAGAAAATGACACTACCAACGAAGAAAAGTGGGGCTCAAGTCATGAAGGGAATTTTTTATCATTATCTAGTTTTCAATCATAACTTTGAGTGTTGAAGTACAATGCATATTTTTCTTAATAGGGAGGTTTGGTTTGAAATGAATAGAACCACACTTTTCTTCGTTTGGTGTCTTTTTTTTTTTTTTTTTTTTTTTTTGAAATATTTGAAAACTATTGGAATACTGAAATTGTCCTTACTGACCCAGAAGAGTTATTTTGTCATTTTCAGTGCATTATGAAAAGTGCTTAGTATGTTTTAAAAAATTCTGTTGTTTTATTATTTTTAGTGTAAATGTATTTCAGAAATAGAATAAATGTTACCATCATGAAATTTCACCTTATTTTTCCACATAAATGCTCTGTATTAAAAAGAAAAAACATATACACGTGTCTAAAACTTTAAGCTTTTGACACTAAGCATTAATCCTTGTTCCTGTCTAGGGATTATTTGTTTGCTAATTTAATTAAAACCTTTAAAATATTAAAGGTTTCCCAAACTAATTCATGCTTCACAACATACAAGTTTCTAGTGATAAAGATCCTAATATGGCTCTTTACTCAGCCCCGTTCAATTATTGGCATAGATGAGGATAAACATCCTAAGAAAGTAATGAATAGTGGATAAATTTCAAGCTTGATTCAGAGAAGCCTTGATTCAAAATTTTTATTATGATTACTATTAATATTGCTGTTGCAAGGCAACAAAATTTGTAACAATGGGTTTTATATATAAACATTTAATGGGGAAATTACATGAAATTTGCTGTTTTCTATCTTAACCGAAATAATAATTTCATTTTAGAATTGAATTTTTTAGCGTTAAGTTGTACCTTAAGGTTAAGTAAATAATTTAGTGAAATCCCAAAGTCTCCAAGTGGTCCAGTTGCTGAGATATAAGCAAAAGTAGGCCTCAGATTTTTTCATGACAATCAGGTCAAGTATAATAAAAGTGCGTAAAAAGCTGCTGGTTTTATAATCTAGTGATTTTATAAGAGACGGTCACTGTTACAAGAAATGCATAATACAAGTGTATTACATACCTTTCAGTACCTTCTGCTTTATTTGAAAGCAAGAAGCTGGTCTGCACTTCATTAGACCTCTTTATTCTTTCTAATGTGCTTACTGACCCAGACATTTTCTCGCGTGTCTACTGCCTAAAAAATCTAAAAAATGGATTTTTTTTTTCAATTTTAAGCAAAATGAAAGAAATAAATTATACAACTTAATAAACTATGACAGTTGCTTAAAAAAATCGGCGAAGGATGTGACATTGGAGAAGGTATGGTTGATTTTAGTCCTTTTGTGTAGTCAAAATTGGAATATTTCCGAGTTTCGGAGGGAATACTATTTTGAAATCCAATCATGGGCATCGCGGCCGGGGGGGGGGGGGGGTCGAAGGGGTCCGGAGCCCCCCCAATATTTGAGGATCAGACCCCCTCAATATTTGAAAATCGGACCCTCTCGATAATTGTCAAAATGAAATTCATTATTTTGGGGAAATTATTTTTGCTATGAAGACTTTAAACAGTTGCGTAATACATAATTTACAATGTTTAATTCATATCAAATAAAACAAAATGAACATCGAAAAAAAGAATGAACTAAAAAAACAGAACAAAATAGGTGATGTGTATAGTGAACGGAAAGTCGGAAAGTGAACTCCAATGACAATCCATCGCTCTGCTCTTTGCGCACATTAGCTTCAGCGGAAGATGCTAGAAAGGGGACACCTTTTCCCGAGTGCAATGTCAACCATTTTACGACTCTCGTGCTAATAAGTCAACAGAAGTCAGATGGGGATTTGAGTTTCTGCCCCTTTCTTTGCGCTTCCAGGTTTCTGTTTCGAGTTTTGCAGTGCTTGTTTCTCCGATTCGATTCAATTTATAGCGACCCCCGATGTTACCCAAACAAAATGAGACACCAGACCTCTTTGGTGGTTTTTCGCAGCTGGCAACAACACCCTGGCCAAAGGATGAACAAAAATTTAGAAGACCAATTAGCTGGTCAAAGGTTAAGTTTGGGGTAGAAAGGGAAAGGACGTGTCATGTGTTTGACATTATTCAACACGTGGCTTCAAAGTACCTTACCGAAGCGCGGTTTCTCAAATGGGTTTGCGGCATCTCAAATTTGACCAAAAAAGCGTTACGTAAAAAAAAAGGAGGAGTCTAAAAATAAACGTGCAATTTCAAAAGCAAATCGTAAGCCAGCATAACGATGGATACTGTGATGTCACTTCCGATAGACCAACGAAAAAAGAAGCGCAAGATGACCACAAAAAAAAAGACAGAAATAAAAGAAATAAAAAAAGCTTCCCTATTGGGAAACGTTCCGACAAAAATAACGATAATTTCATGTGGTCTTTTGGTCTCAATAAAAGTAGGTGACCTGAAGAGCGCTCCTATTTTGGTAAAAATACTTTTTTTTATATATTCGATTACGGCTATGGAGAGGTGGCTTGAAACGGGAAAATGTAGCTAACCTTCTACATCAAATGAACTTGAGCAATTTTTAACTACTGAATCATCATCAACATCCACGGAACCATCTTCAAAAAGTCAAAAAACCGTGATAGGTAAGTACCATTCTGTTTAGTGTAATACATGCAGGGACTCCACGATTTTATACCATTCAGATGGGGTTACTTTTCGATTTTACGAATGAAATTCCTAATTACCCACATCACTACATCTAATGCAATATTTCACAAAAAACGACTCGAAATTTGAAGACTCGTCAGACAAATTTTTCTGGGAAAGGAAAGTTTATGAAAGTTCACAGTGACCTAATCAGGTATGCTTTACAGTCAATATTTTGACATTATGAGTCCCGTCGGAGCTAATGCGTTCAACTTTCTCTCTCTCTCTCTTTTTTTTTTTGAAATGTTTCATCTTTTATAAATTTTAATCGAATAAATAATACTTCTTTTAATTATTAAAGCTTAACAGAAAATTATCCATTAATAATCCTGCTTTACTAAACAAATTTTATTGAAATAACCATTTTAAAACTTATTGTCACGTGTCAGAAAAAAGCATTCATTTCTCTATTTCTTTCCCATCGTCCGCTGATCAGAATTTAATTACGGATCTCGACTTACGCGAGAGATGCGTTCCAAGACCCCTCGGGCAAGTCGGAATTTCGCGTTGTGGAACAATGTATGTTTAGAATTTTTTTATAATCATACCCAATTATTTCAGACATGTGTTAACACCCCTTAAATTATTTCGAACCATTTCTTAACTATATATTACCGTATGTTTTATAAAGAACTGACTTTTTACTGTATTTTAGAAAAAGCGTTACTATTTAACATGATTACTCTGCTATGAAGCACAAAATCAATGATCAATAAGATACATGTACTTAAACAGTAGGGTACTTACAGAACGAACATTACTGCATTATAATAGCACTGAGCAGTAGATATCGTAGTTTTAATTATAATTTAAAAAAATATGAAGTTTATTCAGTGTGGGAACTCTACTATTTTCGGCCTGGCTTCCATTTTCATGATGTTTGTATTTTGCTCAGACACTACTCTGCGATCTTCATTATTAAAACTAAGTTCTGAACTTTTGCGGATTTCTTTTTCTTGAACTTTAATTGTACGTATCGAAGATTAACTCATACCTAATAGGGAAGTTTTCGATTTTTCAACTTTATTTTTATATGATAGAGTAAGATGTATGAACATCATAGGTGAAAAAAATTTTGCGATAGGATAAGTAGTTTTTTTTAAATTAATTTTTAAAGTTCAAGCGCTTGTGACGTCAAATGGCATAGGAAGTGACGTCATGCGCTCTTCCGATAGGGGAGGAGCCAAAGGTCACGCATTCGACTTCGAAGATGAAACGTAAAAGGCTCCTCGCATTTACTCCTCGCATTTATGGAACATTAAACCTCTCATTCTCTCGGAAATATTCGAATATCATCATTGATGTTACATGAGGAAGATTATTTAGATTGTGCTTTAACGAATCCAGTCTCCATAATGTGTTCAAAAGGATTATTGAATTTCTAAAAAATAAAAATATCAGCACACTCAAAATGTTCGTAGCAAAAACAAGGGATCTTTGGCGGAAGGCTGCCCATTCGGGCCCTGTGACGTAGGCTCGTGACGTTTCAGAAGCGCGCACTTTTGCGCGTGGATTTTTAGAAATTCATTAAAAATCAACCACGGTGTTTTAAAATTCGGCGATGGTGAATTTTTTAGTTTTGAGGGTCAATTAACAATATCCAAAAGCCAAAATATGAATATTTAATAGGTTGCAACTTCCCTATTGTCGTGCTACCTTCGAGGCACTTCATAATTGTTCAAGCATCGAGAATCTTTACCTTTTCTTGCATTGTCAGAAACTTTTTGTTTTTCTTTCCACTTTTGAAAACTTTAGATGAAAGTCTTCGATTGTGAACCATTTTGTTTTATCAACGTTCATAAGAAGGGAAAAAAAATGATAAGAATCGGAGTGGTTATTTCTATAAACTAAAGCAAAGCGTTGTTTAGACTAATACAGTGTGTGTGAACTTCCGCTGTCACTGATACTAAAGGGATGAAAGTCCATTCACGAAACCAATATTTAGTGTCAACGAAGCCCATTCTAATGCTCTGCCGCTCCTTTCCAAAAAATTTCATGTTGCAAGCGAGTAATTTGCGTCAGCAATAAAAAATTCATTACTTATGAAAAACTCGTGTTATAGCCATTTCGCGCAAGTCGGATCGCGTTGTAGCAGGATTCGACGAAATGCTGTTTGTTCTTTGTGTAGGCCAGGTGTAGGTGTATATATATATATATGTGTATAGTATATATATATATATATATATATATATATATATATATATATATATACAAATTTTTCTTAATGCAACTTCAAAATGAAAGAGTCAGAATGGTCCCCCCCAATAAATTTCAGCTGAAGACGCCAATGAATCCAATAGTAAACTTTTAACTTTTAAACAAAAATAAACTTTTAAACTCAATTCTTTTACACAAGAGAAAAGCAAATTTCATCACTTGATTTACTAAAATCACCTACACATACTCAATCTGAAAATACCTTTCCTTCAAAATGTAAATTACTTGTATACTTTCCTTTTCATACAACAAAACTTTCTTTAGAATTGCAGGGTGCATATACGGACAGCTTTGTTATGACAAACGATGGCTGCGTTTGGACCATGGTTCTGTGTTAGAAGTTTTAAAAGAGAAAATTCATTAATTTGACCCATACTTTTGAGGGCACAAAGGGTTGAGGGGCCAGGGCCGATCCTAGCAGGTGTGCACCGCACAAGGGCGGCCAAAGCAAGGGGCGGCCGCAAGCCGCATCATATAGTACTTTTAATCAAGCAAAATTCCTCAAGAATTTCTCAAGATAACATAATAAGTCGAATAATTATGCAGAATTTTAAATGTTCAATTATCAAAGTGCCAATTTTCCAACAGCATTGCATAATAAGAAAAATGGAATGTTAGAGCATATTGTGGTGCTCCATTATTCATTAACATCAACTCTTTACTCACATGCTTCATTTGGTTGCAAAATTTGTGACAGAACTGATAATCAGGCATGGATACAGGGGGAGGGGCTCTAATGCTAATCCCCAGTTTCCCAAGCTGTTATTGACCCTTAACAATGAAGACATATTTTATGTTAAAAAAAAAAAACTATGGTGATAGAATACTCTCTCAAGTATTTCAAACAACAAATTCTGTGTTCAGCAGTCGTGGATGCGTGGAGACTGGAGAGACAATGGAAAATTGCGACTCCCCTGAGAGTCAAACATATATAATTAACGAACAAAAATTTTCAATTTCCCCCCTTTACAGCAATGTTTTCAAATTAAAATCACAAATGAACTGCCCGGTTTCAGATCAGGAAGGAGGACAGGGTCCTTGCCCCGGATTACAAATTTTAAGTGTAGCTCCAAAACGAAGATCCAAAAGGATGCCTTGACGAGACTAACGAAGGCTTCAAACTGCGTTTTTAGGACTTTAATTCCATAATATTTCGCTGGTTGAACCACCGATTTTAAGGATCCAATTAAGTCTCTTATTCACCCTTTCTACCTTAATGTAATCAAACATAGCCTAAAAATGGTGGCTCCAAAATGTCTTTTCTGGGAACAGCCCTTCCTAACGTCTTCAAAAATTGCTCAATGGTATTTTTCGAATTTCTTTTTTAAAATTTTTACGGTAGAGGACCCTGAAATTCATTCCCTAAGATTACTACCAAAGATGATCTGAATTAGCGTCTCTAGAGAGGCCCCCAATCCTACCCCCTCTCACTTAACGTATTCAAAAACAAACTAAAATCGAGTTTTTCAATCAACAGTTTCGAAGAACTTTGGGGGAAATACCGCGGATCCCCCTTTTTTCCAACGTAATCACTTTAGCTCAAACTTTCGTTTTTAGGTGGTTCCGTGAAGTCACCAAACCCTTCCTGCCTAAACTAGCCTGAAATTGACTTCAGTTTCAAAAAACAGTTCTTGAGGGCACACTGAATCCCCAACCGCTCTTTGTCCCATCGTTATCAAACAATACCTAAAATATGATTTTGGGACTTCCATTTCTAAAACATTCCGGATGGCTTACATAAATTTTCACGGCGCTAGGGCATCTGGCATTCCCCATCAATCGGAGACACGTCTTTAGTTGTATTTTTCAGATATTAATATCGAAAAATATTCAGAAAGATCCGCTGAAGCTTCTCGGTTTCTTTAACGTCACCAAAGATAGCACAAAATTGCGCTTTTTAAGAGTCCCAAAACCCTTCCTTCACAAAAATAGCCTAAAATTCATTTTAATTCCAAAAAATATTTTTCTCAGTTTGGAATATTTTCCCGTTTCCCCTATCGTGTCCAAATCTAGCGAAAAATGTGTTTTTAAAACAATAATGCCGATAAATAACCAGAGGAAAGATGCCAGACTCCCTACCGTCACCAAAGACAGCCTAAATTTGAGTTTCAATCTTCAATTTTGAAAACTTTCGGTAGGAGACGACCGAATCTCCCTCCCTCCAGCAACGTTAACAAAGATAACCCAAAATTGCTTGTTTAAAACTTCCGTTTCAGAAAATTTTCCGGAAGAGCACCGATCTTTTCTAAACTAAGATTACAAAAAATAGCTGCAATTTAACATCAATTTTGGAATAATTTTAGGAAAGAACTCCAACAGTACTTTTCCCTCAAGTCTCGAAAAATTTCCTTAAATTGCAATTTTTTACGTCAATATTGAAAATTTCTCCATGGACCTTGAATGTTCCCGACTCTTGTCCTTGCAACTTGCAACCAAACACAACCAAAGATTAATTACAGCTATTTTTCATACGCCAATTTCGAATATTTTCTGGGGGCGATCTCTCCCCCCCCCCCCCCCCCCGTTTCTCCCTCCTCCGTCTTTCCTCTGATGTCACCAAAAACAGGCTATAAAATGCGTTTTTACGGTTAGTAAATTTTTTGTACCTATTACTTTCTTCAAAGATATAAATTGTACCTAAGGAGCTTTTTCAAACTTTTTACATAAATTCATCCTTGTTTTTATTTTTTAAATTAGAACTTGATACAGAAATTTGAAGAAAGATTTATACGGGCGTTATAGTTAAAACATGCAAATTGCTCTTCAGGGGCGGCACATTAGGTCTTTGCACACGGGCGGCCGACACCCTAGGATCGGCCCTGTGAGGGGCTATAAAATGCCCTAAATTTTAACATTCACTGAATTTATTGCAAATGATTTATCCACAAACAAATTTCAATCTTTACTAGAGTGGTACCGAGTAGCACTTAGGCCAAGTAGCCGAGTACTGAGTACTCGGCCTTTTACTACTCTGCCGAGTTACCTAGTACCAATTACAGGGTGGCGACAGGAAATGTGAAAAAAGTTCCCTGACTTTTCCCTGATTTCTCTGATTAAGTTCACCAAATTTCCCTGATTTACGTTACCAATGATAATGGTTTTCTTTCTTTGCTCTACTTGAAATCCATTGTGTGTTTGTATTAAATGCAGTATTTTAAACGTTTTAAGTTGTGTTAAGTTGTTGAACTAAAGATATATTTTAAAAAAATGCTACTTTTTTAATAAAACGGTTTAAAAAAAACATATCAAGTCAATTTTTTTGGGAAAAAACCCCTACAAAACAGTATATTAAATTTTTCCACATGGAAAGATTATAGAAAATTAAAATTAAAAAAAATTCTTTACTTCCAGAAACCACTTAGCATAAGAACTTTAAGAAACTATTAAAATTACTCTTCAAAACATATGTGTATTTATGATAGAACTAAAAAGTAATTGAAATTATTTTGAACTAAGTTTTCAAACAGTATAATAATTGTTGCAAGAATAACAAGTAATAGTGAAAGAATAGAAATAATGTAGTTATTCTTATATAACTAATTGACGTATTTATGCAAAACAGATGAAACTATTTAACATCCATTCATAGGGAGCTTTTCTCTAATCAAGAACATAGGTTTTAATGAATGAATACAGCATTTTAACAATAAAAAAATAGATATTTACTTAAGTACACATGTTAACTCTATTTCAAATTATTTCAGTATGTAACGAAAAAAAATCTTAGATCGCTTTTGTAACAAACAACTTTGAAATGCAAGAAAAAAAACAAATTAGTTAATTTCAAAATATATGGGGCATTCCATGGTATTTTTGACATTTATGTAGAGTCCGTAACGTGACCTTTTTTGAAATAACTTTTTAATTTACTGTTTGATTAGCATATTATTTTATTTTGATCTTTTCCTACCAACACACCAGCTCAAATTAAAATAATTTGCAAATCAAACGGTAAATTAAAAAGTTATGGCAAAAAAAGGTCACGTTACGGACTATACATAATGTCAAAAATACCGTGGAATGGCCCATATAAAAGAAGAATAAAACTTAGTTATAAAATTAAAGAATCACTTAAGTCTGAAGAAAAGAAAACCTTTATAATCTGCGGTGACAACAAATAGTATAACGGCAAAAAACAAAGTTTTTTTTAAGATAAATAAATACCTTTGTGCTGAATAGTAAAGTCAGAACAAACAACGTAAGTAGAAGCACAAATTTGTTCAATTTTAGCAATTAAATTAAAAACAAGAAGAAGTAATAACTTTTAAGCTTTTATAGTATTAATTCAAAAACCAAAGATTTCTTCTTGAAATCGTGATTACAGTACGCTAATTACTTCGAGATAATGGAATAAAGGCAAAGGAGCTAAGGCATTAATGAAGGCTTCCTCTTTGCATGTATGGTTGTTTATTTTACGTAGCATTGAAAACATGAAAGGAAATTTCAAGCTAGGTAAAATAAACAACCTAACAGACACAGAAGCAATCTTAGGATATTCATCCTGTGATTAATAAGTAAGATTCAATATTTTGACGTTGAGGAAAAAAAGATGCACAAATATGCAGCCGTGTATAATCGCACCTCATTAATTTTACTTTTTTTTTTTTGAACAGATAATTGGCGGAAAATGCGTAGGGAATTAAAGTATTTAATTTTGTAAAGCAAAAAAAAAATTTTTTTTCTTCATAAAATCAATTTTCCCTGATTTTTTGTTATTTTTTCAAAATTCCCTGATATTTCCCTGACTTTTCCCTGATTAATAAAGTTCCCTGACTGTTCCCTGATTTCCCTGATCTGTCGCCACCCTGAATTATGTTTTAAGTAAAACCACTGACACTGTGATGAATTTTGAATCTATTGGAATAGTACTATAGACCTCTTTGTCCATATAAAAGTTTTTAAAACTAAATTCCTGCTGAAATTTAATTATGCATTACATAAAAAATTTTGTTTGTGTCAAAAATTTTACAAAAAAAAATTAAATAAATAAATAAAAGATATGATAATCAAGTTGGAATTCAAACAAATTACAGTAAAATCCCTCTAATGCGGACACTCACTAACAGGACAATTTTTTTTTTGTCCGCAACAGAGAGGTGTCCACAGGACAGGGGTTTAATAATGTTATTTGTATTGGAACTGGGGAATTAAAAATTGTCTGCATAAGAGGGGTGTCCGCCGCCTTTGTGAGGTGTCCGTTAGGAGGGTTTTCACTGTATACCAATCATTTATAGTTCTAGTCTGCAAAACACGTGACTGCAGTGTTCCTGCACTGTGCTTTTAACGTTGTTTTATTTCCTTTTATTTTTTAAGCAAAGGTATTTTTATATTTCTTATAACTAATTTTTGTTTGTAGCAAAAATACATTTTTAATATAAAAATTCCATATTTTCTATACTTACCTTTTCTGCATAATTTTTAATAAATAAGTTTTATTTACTTTGGTGACATTAAAATAAAGATTTATTCCATTGAATCATTAAAAACTTCATTATTCTCAAAATTTAAATTTGACTTAATAAATTTTAATTGTAAATGATTGCAGAATATAATGCTTGCTCTTTTTTTTTTTTGATAAATTTTAGTATCTGCCTTGGACAATATTCAATTTTTTGCAACTACTCGGTATTGGCTGAGTATCTGATCAGAATTTCGCCGAGTACCGAGTACTCAACAAATTGGCCGAGTACCGAGTAGTTACCGAGTACTCGGTACGTCTCTAATCTTTACATTTCACCCTCCAAGTTGACATTTTTATAATTGGTCAAATTTGGACAAAACGGTGTTCTAATTTCTAATCAAAAACAAAAACATGAGAATTAAATGCCTTGGTTAAGAGCTTGGAAACAGTACAAAAGAGACTATTCCTTGAAAAGTTATTAGGTACAGGGAGGGTACCTTTACTTCAAATTTTCCATTTTCCAATAAATAGATGCACCAATTTATAGTAAAGCTAGTCAAGCGCCCTCTCCTGACTTTGAAAAATTTGTTTTCACATAAGTGAGCGTGATTTTTGTAGTATTCAGATAAAATTATTGTTGAGTGTACAAGTCACCCTTTGCTGACCCCCCCCCCTCCTTCCCCTGGAAAAAATCAATATGATGGGCTTGGCTGTAAAAAGAAAATTTAAGATATTTGTTGTGATCTCCAATTCCCTTCAAGTTTCAATGTGTTACTTAAATTCTTATAAAACAAAATTTTGGCTTCAATGGAGTTTTTATTTGGAGCATTAAATTTCATAATAAATGGGATTGATTGTATATTAAAATAATTAATGTATCGTTAACTTATATTTGCTCCTGGTGGTATTATATAGAGACATTAAACCTTCTTTTACACATCTAGCAGCTTTTACAAAAAAGTGATGAAGAAACATCCTCTTATTTAAGAATTGAATGAATACCTTTTACTTGAAAAGTAAAATACAATATTACGTTTAAAATGAATTTTATATCTTATTTTACGGCACTCCCACTGAATTAAAATTCAAAATATTAAAGCTTTTGATTTCTGAGAGTGGCGGGTACAAGAGGAGGGGTCATGGGGGACATGCCCCCTCCTCCCGCCACAGACCTATAACAGTATTTGAATGTTTGCTCGAAAAAATTAAAAACTTGATTGAAATCATAAGAAGTGGATACAAGGAGGGGGGATCATGTGGGTCATGACCTCCTCCCCCCCCTTATCAAAATCTGCAACAAAAACTTTCTAATTTGTATTAGGGTTCATTGCATCTGAGTAGTGAAAATGATTGCTTGAAAAAAAAAAGAAAGAAAAGCCGGACCGAAACCATAATAAGAAACAGCAAATAGTTCTCAAATTCTTTTTTTTAGGGGGGAGAGGGGGGTATAAACTGTGACTTTTATATTTATAGGATATGAATTTAAGATATGTAGACAGTAAAATAGCTTTTCTTGGGACAGTTAGTCTGCGGGGCTGGATTCAGGAGCCAGTATAATGAAAAGTAACTAAGAAGTTTGGATGCAAGTTTGGGAATATGTTGAAGACGGAAAATACTTTCAGCCCCCCCCCCCCCACATGCATGCTTAAGGAAAAATTTATGTGTATAAATTTTATAGTTTTTAACAATGCCAGTTTTGGAATCTCTGTCCAATTTGAATTTTAAGCCTTTGAATTGTAATATTCAAACGTTTTGTTATCGCAATTCTAAAAACCTAAAAACCACCAATAAAGTGGGTTTGGGTGCTCTCCCCCAGATTTTTTTTTAATTGAAATCCAAAAAACGCAATGGTAGGCCATTCTGGTCAAGTTTAAGGAAATGAGGGGTTCAGGGACCATTACATCAAAAATTTTCAAACTTTTATCCAAAACCACAATATTGGGCAACCTTCAAAAATATTAGAGAAGGGGGGGGGGGGGGGGCACTCTGGGCTCTAGCCAAATATTAAGTTTTCAAAACGAAATTGTACTACATCTTTTACAACGTTTATACGCTTTTTGAATGCATTATCCAAGGGATGGAGTTCAGGAACCCTCCTTCGGCAGTATTTTGAAATTGAAGTTCGAAAAACGCAATTTTAGAGAATATTGGATAATGTTAGGGGTAAAAGCGTTCGACATTAGTTTTTTGCCGATCACAAACATTTTTATTGCAGCAATAAAATTGCTTGCGACATAAGATTTTCACTTTTGCATCATAAATTAGTTCTGATCGGAAAGTTTACCCGAGCTAGCGCCAACAAATCAGAAAAGAAGGAAAGGTCGGGGAAGGGTATGGGCGACTAATGATAATGAACTGGCACCATTCCCCCCCTCCCCCACCAACATAATTTTCATTTGAAAAAGAATTCTTTTATAAGATAGCAGGTGATAAAACTAGCAATAAAAAAACAGATTCAGTAAAGTAGATATATTTTTTAAACGAGGTACACTTTCCAATATTCATTAATTAAAAAAAGAAATAGGGGAACTGAATCCTTACCTCAGGGAGGACTCCTGAACATTGGCGTAAACTAGGGGGGCATAGGGGGCAAGTGCCCCCCCCCCCTACTTTTTTTTGAGCTATGGGCAAAGTATTATTTTGCCCCCCTAGTTCTTAAGCAAAGGATTTTTTAAAATTGTTTGTGAAATGATATATATATTATTTTCAAATGATAATAAAATGTAATTCGCATATTATCAATGCAATTGTCATGAATTATATGCAAAAGAAGCATCCTTGTCTTCAACTACCAATTAGTAATTTCAACCTACTGAAGCCCAGAAGAGGCCCGTGTACCTGATCGCTTAATCCCGAAGTGATGATGAACATTCCCCTTCCCCTCATAATACATATAGGCATGTAATCCTAGTTTACTAAATTCAGGTAGTAAACTAGGATTACATGACCAAAAAAATGAGTGTTTTCGGGAAAGAGCGGAAATGTTGCTGCAAAATTCCCAAGTTTTTCTTAAAGCGAAATTTACTTTTAATCCTTTTATTGGAGCTCACATGAATGAACAACCAACCGTGTAATGGACGAGTCAAAATAGAACAGTGGTACAACCAGAAAGGAAACTTAAAGCCCGAGCCCCATAGAATGTTTGAGTTGAATGTTTTTAAAAACTATTCTTTATTATTGATGAGAAGACGTCTTTCGAAAACAAAGTAATTTTTAGAAATTAATAGTAATGTTACGGGAAAATCTTAGTTTCTTTTAAAAATAAATCTTTGAATAAAAAATATTCAAAAGTAACAGCTTATTGATCAGCATCACCCCCGCCCCTACCACTCTGTCCTATTTTTTCTCTTTTTCTTTCCTAGTTCGTCTAAAAATGACACACACCGGAAGCATTATGGAGCATTTCACATTTCATTTGGAGGTTTTTTTATTTCGCGAATTTTCCAGGGGAATGCCCCCAATTACCGAACAACATCAAAAATTGCCTAAAATTACGTTTTTGGAGTTTTAATTTCGAAAAATTACTGGCCCTAATATTACAAAATATGGTCTTACAACCGCGTTTTATGACTTGAATTTCAGAAAATATTCGAGTAAGGGTTCCTATGCCGCCATGCTCTAATACCATAAGCAGTTTGGTTTTATGAACTATACTTTTAAAAAAATTTTAAGTGGAATAGCCTTTGATTATAAAACATTGCTTTAGTTTTTAGCACCATAATTTTAAGAATCTTACCAGGGAAGAGCATCAGAACCTCCTTCCCGTAAAATCTTCAACGTTTGTCTAAAATTGCATTTTTAAACTTCAATGTCGAAAGCAGAAGGAGGAGGAATTGATTTCAACCTATAAAAAAATCGATCGGGGACAGTCCTTGAGCTCCATCCGTTATCCTAACGTCGATAAAATATGGCCTATAATCGCGTTTTTAAAGCTTCAAGTTCTAGAAATTCCGCTGAGACCCCTGCACCTTTTGTCACACTAACATCAACGAAGAAAGTCTAATGTTGCGTTTTTGAATACTAAAAGTTTCAAAAATTTTCCGGGGGAGAACCCCCAGACCCCCCCCAGAACCCCCACCTTTCCTATCAGTTCTAAATTTTTCTTTTCTTTTTCGATGTACTCCCTCCTACCGCCTTATTTTTTTTCTGGTTGCGTCACTAAAGTAGAATATTACTTTGGTTCAGGGCATAAGTCACTAATAGCAAGGTGTATACAATGTACAGATTCTTCATTCCTGAGATCCTGGAAAACAACTTCGGAAAGAAAGAAAAATCATTTCCAAAGTACAGAATTCCTTGAACTTTCTAATTAGTCCATGGAATTATTCGAGAATTAAAACCAATGCAACTTAGAAAACGATATCCGTACTTTAGGATTACAAAACGTAAGCAAAACTATTTGGCGTCAGTGATCATGTAAACTATAAATACAACAACAAAAGAGTATCAGCAGATTTTTTGGGAAAGTGATACTTCTGTTGATGTATGTGCGCATTACTCTCTGTAGCTCTATTCTGTTTAAACTGAATAACGTACATTGCGTTAAAAGTTATTATGATTTCTTAAATTTATTTATTTTTTGAAAAAGTAAATTTTTTTTAGAATTTTAGTTGGATGGCAAAATATGAATCAAATAAATTTCCCTTGAAAAAAAAGTTTGCCCCCCTACTTTACGTGGCCAAGTTACGCCTCTGCTCCTGAATCACATCCCTCTTAAGGCAATCAAATATAACCTAAAAGGGGGGTTTAAATACTTCAGCATCAAAAAATTTTCGGAAGAAAACTCTTGAACCCCTTCCTCTGAGTTCACCACAAATGTCCTAAATTTGAATTTTTAAGGTCTTCTCAGTTTCTATTTTTTTTTCTAGGAATATAATACCCCCCTTACCTATAAACATGAGTTACGACCGCCTAAAAGTTTTAATACTTTAATTTTGGAAACTTTTTGAAAGAAGTTTCCTAGACCCCCCCCCCTTAAGTCATCCAAAGATAACTCAAAACAAAGCTCTTAAAATTTTAGAAACAGAAATGTTTCATGGTGGGTGGCGGAATACTTCTTCCCTCCCCCTCTCATTGTGTTTACTAAAGGCAGTGTAAGTTTGTGTTTAAGATTAATTTTTCTATTGTAAGAGCAACTCACCTCCTCACATCGCCAAAGATAACCCAAAATTTTAAGACTACAATTCCGAAAATGCTTCGAGAAAGACCCCTGAATTTTTCCAACTCACGGCATTGTTGGACGAATTGCAATTCTTTCATGGCACCCTAATATATTTCAATTATACATGCCCATTGAAAATATGGACAGCTCACGGCACCCCTTGCACCTCCTTGAGGCAACCCAGGGTGCCCCGGCACCCACTTTGGAAACCCCTGATCTATAACAAAACCGATGAAGCGTTCGGGTGACAAAGCAGAGTAATCTCTATTTTTTTGGACTATTGGAACGATTTTTTGGACCGATGGAAACATATCTAGAGTTCCTGTATCAGATTCTGAGATTGCGAGGTCTTTGTCAACCTCTAATTAATTCGAATTAATCAGTCGGTGAGTGATTTATCAAGTTTGTATCATATTTATGGAATATTTAATTTTCAATTGGATTTTCACCGCATTTTTTACCATTATTTAAGGTGATGTTATTTTTCTGCATACAAGATGGATGTGTTGAGTGTCATGCAAATTTATGATCAAAGATGGATACGTGTTGAGTATTATGCAAATATTAAATCATCCAGGGGCTTTGTGATCCGAAATCTTTGAGTTGTAGTTTCTGAAAATTCTCGGCTAAGATTCTTAAACTGAAAAATTATTTTAAAAGAAAACTTTTCAAATGATTTTTATCAATGATTTCGATGATTTTTGTAACCATATTTACTGGGGGAGGGGGGGTGTTTGTAGAAGAAAATTTTTGTATGTAAAACTATAAAATTATGTTCTTCAGCATGACCCCCCCCCTCCCTAAAATGAAATCTTGTATCCGCCCTTGATTTCTGAAAGAAGAATACCCTGTGGATATACCATATGGAAGGTAACTAACCCTCATAAAACTGCCAGTCTAGAAATGTAGCTTATAATCATGATCTAACTTAATTTACTTTAAAAATTTGTTTCATGTTTCTTTGGATGTAGCTTGCCGTTGTGCTTATTTCAGAGGTGTGGACAAGGGGGATGTTGCCCTCCTGCTTTTTAATTTTTAAGCAATCATCCCCTACTTTTTTATATTTAAATGCAAGCAAGTGCCAACTATTTTTTCTAGGACTACAACACTGTATGAAATATTAGTCTTCAAACTTATAACGTGTTTTCGGTTTTGTCATTTGAAAAACAAAACCGGGACTTACTCATGATTAATATTAAAATTTATTTAAAAAATAATAATAATAAACTAATGCATTAACATCAATATGTTACCTGCAATAAAATATGAGCATCCCCGCCCTTACGTGAACACTTTCTTACGCAAAAGAAAGCAGCTTTCTTTTTCTGTTTGAAATTTTATCTGAGTGGAAAAAAATATGAAATCTTCTGTTATCGTAAAAACTACTTGTCTCAGTGTATAAAGAAAAATACTTCGTAATGACTAATGTACTTTTATCTCTCATCCTACCCACATACATTACACAATGCTTATCAATCAAACAGGAATAACCACCTGTTGATGGTTAAACATAACAGTTGAATAACATAAAATGAAGGACTATTTGTTAAAAGGAAAAAATAATTGACTCACATTATAAAATTAGACATTCTATTGCTCTATTTTAAGACAATTTGCTAATTATAAGAATCCCTTTATTAAATCAAAACAATAACATTTGCAGACAGAGGCCAGAAATGATTTTGATTTTAACCGAGTTGAGTTGCACTAGACAGCAACAAAATTCTCACCGGCGGCTGTTCATCGTCGTCTGCTAGCTCGTTCGTCAGAAGAAAATCGAAATATTACGAAAATTAAAAGGTTTTGAAACAAGTATTGGAAGTATATTTAAGTTTAGGATTTTACTGAATGAATGAAGTGAGATATTATGCTGTTTTAGCACAATCGTTATCACTCACGTATTGTGTGATTAATAAAAAGTTTCTCCTCTTCAAACACAGCTCAAGTAGCACTTATCATTCATTTTGGAAAATAAAAAAGAGAGAGAGAGAGTGAAAGCGTAAAAAAGGTATTTTTATTAATATATTTCATTATTATAGCACACTCACGTTTGTCGTGAGAAACTGTTGTCGTTCTTGATGGAGGTTGTTTTGGTATTATCATCTATCCCTACTAGCAAAATTTCTTGCATCAACCTTGACAGATCTTGATATTATACTGACGGCGTCAATATTGACATGTTTCATACTGCATAAAGCTTGCATAATGATTAAAAAGCAATATTACAATAACAACACGTATGCAACATTGCATTCATCTTAAAATATCAATATTGATATTACCTTACAATAACAACATTGCATACATGTTAACGCCGTCAAGATGATATTGATTTCATGCTGTCGCCGTCAAGGTAATTAGTACACAATAGAACAGGTGGACCTTCGTTGATACTTGCGCATGCGCACAGTTCTTTCTACCCAGCGTAACTCGCATTACTTGCTGGCACATCTTTATTCGATTCAGTCGGTTCAGAGGAGCTGCACGTGGCGTTGCATTTCTTTAGGCTTCGTTAAGTTGGTTGCTTAGTTATTAGTGTGGAATCGTATTGTTTTAGGAATAACTTATGAATGACTGATAACTGCATTTGTTTATTAATATAGTACTAAACAAATCATATAGCAGACGATGTGCGATCAATGTTAAAAATGGCCGAAAATAACTTTTTTCGTCTCTAGACTTTGAAACAAAGGACATGAAGCCCAGAATTTCGTATTATCACTTCAATCTCATGAGTAAGATTAATTTTATTCAATGGTTATTTATGTTATTCTTTAAGATAAATTCATGTGTTTTGTCCATGGGATATTTTCAATGCTGACATCCATTTGGAAATGTAATTTGTTGTATTTATTTACTTATTTATTATTTTGCTTTCTTTACTCCTAAATGTGTTATAAAACCTTCCGCAATTATTCCTAACTAGGCATTTTATGTATTTATAATACAATTAGAAGCATGAATTTAAAAAATAAGTCAAGTATTACGCAAAACGAAGAAACTTTCATTTTTTAAGTTAAATTGCGAGTACTATTAATACATTTATATGAATTTCCGATCAGATGTCAGCTTTAAGAAAATATTCTTAGGCTAGAAAACTAAATTGAAGAATAACAGAAATAATTAAAGAATGAAACTTAATTCCCGACTTTAAAGTGAAAATAATACAAAAAATAAAATACAATAAATAGATAAAACACCTTGCAAACGTGCTGATTTCATACTGTCATGACAATGTATCCTGACATTTTCCTGTCATATCAATACGTATGCAATGTTACAAAAGCAAGATCATCTTGCATAGACCTTGATTTCATGCTGTCATGACAACATGTTGATATTATCCTGTCATATCAATACGTATGCAAGATTACAAAAGCAAGATCATCTTGCCTAGACCTTGCTTTCATGCTGTCATGACAACATCTTGATATTATCCTGTCATATCAATACGTATGCAACATTACAAAAGCAGCATACCTTGATATTTTCCTGATATTATGCTGCATACACCTTGTCAGTCAATATTGTGGCAGCCTGCTGACAGCATAAATGGAGTAACATAACAACATTGAGGCAGCATTAATGCAAGATGATTTTTCTTGCACGTCAACCTTTATGCAATACTGAGGCAAGATATTTTGCTTACTGGGTATTATTCTAAGGAAATTTTCAAGCACTATTGAAATTGTTAGGAATAAGTGGTAATTATTCAAATTACATGTAACAAAGATATTATGGACTGTTCCACTCATTTTAATCGACACTTTTAGGAACTGCTTTGCGCCAATGTCCTTTTTTTTAGGAACCCAAGACAATGGGATTGCTTCCTTCAGTCAAAAGTGTAGTACTTTTAGTCACTGAAATCGATAGAATAAGCAAAAAATAATAATATGGACCCAGAAAATTCTTTCATTTTCCCAACAGTTATTTTTTAATTAATTTTTTAAATGTCCAATTTTTCAAACAAGACGTGGTCTTGATGACGTCACAAATGATGCTCTTTGGAGCACCTTTGTACCGCGTTTCCACGTTATGATAATCACGAAGCGAATTATCAACTATCAACTATCAAAGGGACCTCTGGCCCTCAAACTATGAAAGACTGCGTACCAGGCGCCTTGCCTTCGGAAGAGAACACAATAGATGGTGGTACCATCTATAGACAGTTCGAGAATTTAGAACCAGTCCAGGAGCCGAATAACTTTCTGGTCTGGCACCCCAGAGGTATCGTTTCACTTGGAGGACAATGTGACCACGAGCATATTTAACGTCGCCCAGTCACCATTAATGACGACGGTGGATCTTCGACCAGCGAGGGTTGAACCCGAGACCCTCCGGCCCCTTACCGATGCCTTACTGATCAGGTCACCACCGCTCCAAAAAGCGAATTAAATGCGTATTAAATTAATGCGTTGCGCTCTACGCTTGTTATCAACCATATAGTTGCCAATACACGTGAGTAAAGATGAAAATTAAATATTTTGCTCTGTGAATGGTAACACAGAATGGCATTTCATCATTTGTGATGTCATCGGCAAGAAATGTAAACAATGAAAGCGCACCGATTTAAGTAATTTTTTAAAAATATTAAACTTAAACAAATTATTTAAAAAATGGTTAGATCCTATGTTCTTAAGCATGTTCCTTCAGATAAAAAACTTTCAAAATTTTGGAAACGACCCCATTGAGGCAGAGAGATTGGTCTGGTATAGTCTCGGTCCCTGAAAATATCACTTTGATCCTGCCTGCTAACACTCACTATAATCCCCGCTCCCGAAGAGTCGTAATTTAAATAAACTATAGGAGGTGCTGCATTCTTTCGAATGGCTGCTGAAAGAGATAAAGCAAATAAAAAAAAATAATAAAACCCACTAACTTAATTACCTGCTTTTTGCTCATTGAATGACAATATTTTTTTTCGCGTTCATCTGGATTCTCTTTTTTTTATTCTTTTGAAATTATTACGTCAACATCACAAAACTGTATGACGCCTACGTTTCACCCCAAATGCGGAATAGAATGTGTTGTGTCTTATGCTAATTTCTTAATCAAACTCTTGAACGACCCTCTTCCCCCAGTGTGAACCTCTGGGATCCGAATTAATTCTGTACCAAAATTTACAGCTATTATTATCAGGCTCGGATCTATGCCTCTACCCACAGTGCGGGGGGGGGGGGGGGGTGCACGTCCAAAGGGTCCAACGGCCCATGAAATCGAAGAAAAAATGGAAATTATTAATTAGCATTAAGACTTGTTAACGTTACAAATATACATTACCGCTGGTCTCTGATGGGCCCCACAGATTTTGTAGCGGGGGGGGGGGGGCAAAATTTAAAGATCTGGGCCTGGTTACTGGGCATTTCAAAACGGCCGTACGTAAAGTTTTAAATGTCGTTTCCAAATTCGTATTACCAGTAAAATTTTGCTCTTTGTTTTTGCTAAATTAGAAACCCTTTTATCTCTTTTTCTAATAAGTAATTCATAAAAATGGAGCAAACTACATATTGTGAAGAAAAAAGCTCTTTCGAGACTGGTTTCACAAACCACAAAAATAAATAAATAATAATAATAATAATTAATTAATAAATAAAATAATAATAATAAAAGAGTTCACTTTGGAGCAGATAAATTTTATCTATACATTCAAAAAGTCGTTCCGGATTTACATACAGGAGCTTGTGCGAAAATGCAAACTGCGATCACAAGATAACGATTATCAATGGTGTGGATGAGTATAACAGCAGTGAAGTTTCATTACAGAACGTGATTTTCGAACATGTCGCCCTCTTTAGAAAAAAAAGAAAAATAGTTTTCACAAATATGCAATAGTTTTTATTTATTTATTATTATTTTTTTTTTTTTTTTTCACGCTTCGGTCGAAATTATTTTCATCTCCTTTATACCGCTGACTTCACAGCCTAGATTTTGAATCCATATTGAAGCAATCGATTGCTTTAATCGCTACAATGTTTATTTATACACGGTGTTTCTGAACTCTTGGGCAAATATTTAAGGGGTGATAGTAGCTATTAGGACAAAAAATATGATAGCAAAAATCAGGGTCCCAAAGTCCAAACGTTTTCCTAAGTCTGAAGGAGATAAGCGTCATAAAGTTTAGGTTCCAAAATTTCACATGATCGCAAAAAACGGAAAAATTGGTCGATTCGTTCACTAAAATTATTCTTTATCGCTGCGATCGAGGTGGCGGCAGACACGCGCGTAAAACCAACCATCTTCTCTGAGGATCTACTACTGTACGTCCCTTTAAAAAGTCCAACAATTGTTCGTATACCTCTAAAAGGTCGTAATAAGCTTCCTTACAACTCGACAGTTTCGTTTAAAGTGCCCTTAGACACAAGCTTTCACTTTCAATCGTACCCATCTGCGCATCATGTATGCGCATAGCGCGCTTACCTTTTCGTCACTGGCGACGAAATTTAAATCATCTCTTACCAAATTACTTTCCTGCCGAGTTTGTTGGTTGCAACTCAATTTATTCTTGATGCATACATTTTTTTTTTGTTACAAAGTGTCTTTCAACCTTTGAAGACAATTCAGTTTTCGCTACTTAATCACTCCCAACAATTCAGATTTTGAACTCAAAATTTAAGTTTAAGTCCAAGCATTAGAAAACATTTAATGAGATTCAAAAATAGCGGTAAAAAAAAGGTTGTAAGTTACTCCAAAGTTTAAAGCGCCCTTTATCGACATTTTTTAAACTACATTCTCAAAATTTATCTTTAAGAAAATACTGATAAAAAGAAAAAATTTAGCAAAAACCGCAAACGAATCGACCAATTTTTCCGTTTTTTTATGATCATTTGAAATTTTTGACCCTAAATTTTAATGGCGCCTATCTCCTTCGGAAGACGCTTGGGACCCTCATTTTTGCCATTATATTGTTTGTCCAGATATATACTATCCCCCCTTAAAGTTTTGCTCAAGAGTTCAGAAACACCCTGTATTTTTTTACTATTACTTACCATTACTTCTATATTTTTTTGCTATAAAAAATAACGATTTTTTTTCCATTATATTTATTTTACAAATATTTGTGTGCATTGTAATTCAATAAAAACTTTTTTTTCTTGCAAACTTGCATGTTGCTTGTTACTATGTGCTTGCGTGGAACACAAAAGCAGCTTCTTTTCGTGCTATTTCAATTCAGTAAATAAAACGTGCGGTTTTTGCATGAATTTAGTTTTTGTTAGGGAATAGGATTGGCGGTTATACAACTTATGTAGTGGTGCAACAATAGATACATATTTATAATTATAGACAGACACTTAGAGATAAATGCTAAATATAGAAATATGTACAAGAATATACAGCTAACTATAGATTGACAAATATAGAGAAATTAGATAAGCATTATGATAGATTTAATAGATAGATAGATATACAGATATAGTATTGATATGGGGAAAAACGATTTTATACCGCAATCAAATTTATTTAAGCAGTCGCCGAAGGCGGCGTTCGTGGCCTAAATTGGAGCTTGGCACATAATACAAATTGCGCAACAAAGCAATCCATCTAGTAACTAATAGAGTATTTCCTATGTGGTTAACATGTTAGTATACTCTTTAGCTACCAGTGTAGAGAAATAGTCAGCAAAGTTCATTAAAAAAAAGGGGGGGGCTCCGCTCCCTACTCGCTTATCTCGCCAGACCCCCCCTCCCATCGCCACTTATGTTTGCTCAATGCCTCCTGCAACGTGTGACAATTGATGATTTCTCATACGTTGCTTTTATTTCTGGATTTTCTCAGAAAATCCCAAATATCCGTCTCCTGAAGGCTTGGCGGGGGGGGGGGGGGGTAAGACAGGGCAGAATGGTTTTCCCTGGATGTCTTTACCCTCAAAAGTACCAGTATCGAAGTAGTAGTCATTGACAGTCAAAAGGAGATAGGACTACAGACAAACAGACATATACGCAGAAAGACGCGCACAAGTTTTAATACTCCAAATTCAAAATAATAGAATATCAGAACTGTTCAAACAAAACTTGTCCCTGAGTCAGGAAAAATGAACGTATGCAAATTAAAAAGACTAAAACTCATTATTCATGAATGGGTAAATCAATTTAAGCAACTTTTCATATATTATTTTATTAATTTATGGATCATTAATACATTGGAGAAATAGATTTTTTTATATGGGTCAAAAAATTGGAATAATTCATTTATTCAATGTGAATTTTAAAATGCAGCGAAAATATTTGCATACCTGTTACCCTATAGTTTATCACAAGTATGGAGCTTAGCGCTCGGATAATTTTAGGCTCTTTTAAAAGCCTTTTACTGCTCAAAATGGGTCGTCAAGGTGATAAATAGGAAAAATTACATATTTTATAATTTCTTAAAGTTAGAAAAAAAAAACTATCCAACTCAATTCGAATGCACCTTTTATAATCTATGGTATGTAAGATTTTAAAGCAATATAGATGGACTGAACAACTAAAAAGTAACCGAAGTAAACGAAGTAGAAAAATTGTAACACCTGGAAAAGATGAACCCAAATTAAAGTAATTTGTCCAAAATAATTGTTGAAAAATGCTTCTTACGTCCATAAGTGTTGGACAGAATGTATAGTTATCTTATATATCCACGTCAACTACACTTGCATCCACGCAACACACCACGTCAAATAAACTGCAATTTTAATTGAGGATCTATGAAGTTAGACCAAAGATAAACATGAAGCAGAAACGTGCACGACTCTCCTGGAACAAACAGAAGCTCAAACAGAGGCAACAAGGTTGGAAAAGGATTACATTCAGTGATGAATCTTTTTTTGAAATATTTGTAAGCAAAAAAAGTTGTTCAGGTCTGACGTTTAAAAAGAAAAGCGTATATAAGAAATCTTGTGTAAGACGATCTCTCCACTTTAACACATCCTTCTTGGTTTGTGGGTGCTTGGATTGCTGCTGGAATTGGGAAGTTATGTATATCGCGTAAAATGAAACAATGCGTGACTTCCGCTGTTTATCAATAATACTGCATGATACTTCATCTGAGGCGGAGCAGTTACACATTTAGTGACACTTTTATCTTTCAGCAAGATTCTACTCCGTATCACATCTATAAACCAACTCGGAGGTTTTAAACACAAAGAGGATTTTCGGTATTAAACTGGTCAAGCAACTCTACCAATATCAATACGATTGAGAATTTGTGATACCGTCAAATCTAAAAAAAGCAGTTCAAGACCTGGTGCCCGCGAACAAAATTGAGCTCGTTGCCTCATTGAAGAGGATATGGAAACAGTGTCAGAAACGATTAATGGAAAATGGAATTAGAATCCGTGCGAGTAAGGATTAAAGCATTGAATACAACAAAAAATGACGCATTCTAGTATTGATATTGTTTTTCCCCCTTTAATTTGAATATTCTAATTTTTTGATTCAATGTAAATCTTCATCACTATAAATTTTTGGATCATTCTTTCTAAAATTATTTTTAATTGAGAATATTTGAAATGAAATACACACTTTAGGGTCTAAGAAAGGTGGCACGTTCATTTAAATGCCTAATTTGCACTTATATTTGGTTAGAATAAACTTTTTTCCAAAAAGTGGGGAGTATTCTATTATTTTGACTTTGGGTTGTAGTATCGACTAAGGCGCTTCGCATAGGCGGATTTAGGACTGAATTGCTGGGGGGGGGGGGGGGGACAGGATTTTTTTTTTCTTCTTTGGAACAACATTAGTTGCAATCATGGCCGGATTTAGACTTGGCCTTAGCTATTTTAGGCATGAGTTAGAGTTCTGATAACTTTTCTGTCGGCAGCGAAAAAGGCCTTTTTTTTTTAAATGCCCTCCCCCCCTCCATGTTTTGTCTCTTTTTAAGTTAATTCGTAAGACCATTGTTTTGTGTCGTGTATGTGTTTTATTTATTTATTTTTTTCTGGGGTGTGTGTGTTGTTTTATTATTTTGTGTGCACTTTGTGCATTTTGAATTGACGTTACGAGGAGAAATGGTATGAAGAGAGTGATGAGGTTTTTTTTTTTTTTTTAAATATAAATTGGAGTTTTAAAAACGCAGTTTTACGCTATCAAGGGGAGTCTCTTTCTGATTTTTTTTCTCTCAAACTGGAGTCTTTACAACGCAAATGTAGGTCATCTTTGAATTTAAAGGGAGAAAGGAGTGCGCTTGGGATTTTCTCCCCCAAATTTTTTTAAATTGAAGTTTTAAGACTGAAATTTTAAACAATATTTTGTGACAATAATGTTCGAGTAATCTCACCCAGAATGCTTTTAAATTGAAATTTTAACGTTGAGGCAATGTTTGATGATGAAAAAAGTGCGGGGGCACTGCCCCCCACCCCGAAACGCCGCCACTGCTAAAAAGAAAGAGATAAATTCAGTAATGGTTTAAACACATTAGCCAGTCCAATTTTTAAACCATGATTGAAATAACGATGAAAATAAACATAGAAGAAAATAAGTTACTCTATAAGTTACTCATAGGGGGAAGCTAATTCATTCCCGAGCTTCAAGTAAACATTGAACGCACTTATTCCAGCCAAATTTTACTGAGGCGTTATTTGATTTCAATAACAATATTAAGTAGGCTTCTGAAGCGTGAAGTTAAACATTCTTATTCAAATCGAAAAACATCTTAAAAGATTCAAGACATAAACGAAGAATTCATTTACAAGCTCTTTGATTTGATAGCAATTCGGGAACAAAAAACTATACAACTAAAAAAATCGAAGACGCCCTTGGAGAAGTAACAATCCTGAAATAAATATAGACAAGTTGCATTCACAGAAGCGGAGTTTCAAATCGGATTTTTTTCCCCTTTTATACTTAATTCCAATAATCCGAAGAGATGAAATATGCAAATTTGCGGGAAATCCTCTCCCTCTTCTTCGCTATGAGGTTTCCTGGTGAGAAATATTCTGTCTCCAAGGTATGAAGGGGGTGGAATAGAAATCAGCTTTTTTATGCCGATGAAATTGCAGTTTGCGGTTTTTTGTGCCTTTTTTTTTTGGTATTGACTAGTGCATCTCATTTTCTCGATTTTTAGGAGCTAAGAGTGTGATAAAAAGTTTAAAGAAATTCTAACTTATTTTCGAAAAGTATCTGATCTTCATTTCTGATAGAAAACTAGCTGGTTGATGTTACTTAAGTAGAAATCAATTTAATGTCTGATAAGTAATTTCGAACATCAAAAATTATACTTAAAGTGAAAAACCAACGTAAATAAAGCACAAATTTTGAAGAAAATACAGCACATAGCTATTTCAAGGCTACGATGGAGCCTCTTCATCAGTGCAAAAAGCTCAGTGGTGAGTCGCTGAGAACAACTTCTCTCACGACTTTCGGTTGTGTTGGTGAGCTTTTTGCACTGAAGAGGCTTCATTGTAGCCTTAAAACAGCTATATGCTGTATTTTCTTCAAAATTTGTGCTTTATTTACGTTGGTTTTTCACTTTAATTATATTGTAGCACAAAGCTTATATGGTAATTTTGCATTTAACCAAAAATTATAGACTAATGGTTGTTTATATACTTGAAATTTCCTGACTTGTTTTCAAGAGACTCTATAAATTACAAAAAGAAGAAGAAAAAGAAATCTGTAAGTAGTTGAAAATAAATAGAAAATGGAATTTGTCTGGAATCCTTGAATAAGTACTAAGATCAGTTGGGGAGAGTGCGGTCTTGGGGCAAGTGCGGCTTAGGTTAATAATCAGAAACCGGGAATATCTGCAAGGCTGCTGCCATCAGGGTAGCTTGGTAAACGCTATTACTTTGCACTGCGTGCATTATTAGATCGCGCTACTTGAATGGTAACTCTACTCCCTCCCTCGTTTCCTAACTTTTCTTATTCCTACTACAGTGCCATGTTGTTATGGTTCGAGAAATCATCGTTTCTTCTGTTGTTGTTCTCACTTTTTCGTGCTTCCAAAACGTATAAGGACAACAATTTCATGTATACTTTTCGTATTTTTAAAGCTGAGATTTATTATTTTTTACTTTAAAATCAATTAATTTTAGGGCTGCACTTGCTCCAGAAAACAATACGACTGGGAAAGTGCGGCCCGAAAAAAAGGGGCAAATGCAGCCTCGCATTTTTTGGGACTGCAGCACTTTCCCATTAATCTGGCATTGTTCTTTTATGACAGATATAATTTGCTTGCAACGATTTAATGAAGCAATGTAATTAATTTTTAATCCCTGCATCTTTGTCTAACTAACAATAAGTGTCACTAGTCTATATTGCTCCAATTGTTTTTTTTATATTTTTAGTAAAAATGGTGCGGAATTACAAAAGAATAACGTCAAAAGCTAGCTCCTACAGTTCGGGAGGAACTTTCTGCTGCTTTAGAAGCGATACGTTCAGGTACCCTTACCTGTAAAGTAAGAGCCGGCATTTCAAAATATCGCGGGCAACATTACAGGATCATCTGAAAGGTCAGCGTGCAGTGAAGTCCAAAACGATGGGCCGGCCACCTGCAATATCTGTTGCAATAGAACACATGATTGCCGACAATCTGAGACACATGGAAAGGTATGGTTTTGGTTTATCCCGCAGAGAGGTCATGGACCTTGTAGGGTAATACGTCCGAAGGAACAATATTTCAACACCATTTAATAATGGAAATCCTTCTGCTGATAGGTTTATTTCCTTCATTCACCGCCACAGGCTGTCCATAAAGAAACCCTAGGGGGTTGAAATAGCCAGGAAACGTACTTGCGATCCGTTTATCATTGGGGATTATTTCAATTTACTATTAAAAACGCTAGCTGAATTTGATTTATCAAACAAGCCTTATAGAATTTGGAACCTGGATGAGACCAGTTTTCGTAAAGACCCAAGCAAGACTAAAGTTGTTGGTGCAGTAGGAGCCCCATGCAATAGAACAACTAGTTCTTCTGGTAAAGAAAATGTTTCAGTTCTGCTAGCGTGCAATGCTTCAGGAGAGAAAGCTCCACCTTTGATCATCTTTAAAGGGAAAAACGTTTGGGATCAGTGGACAGATCCTAATGGAAGTGGATTTCCTGGTACCACATACGCAGCCAAGAGCAATGGTTGGATGGAAACAGAAGTTTTCATCAACTACTTCGAAAAAAGCTTCATAAAGGCTGTAGGGATTGAGAGGTCAGTTCTCTTAATTTGTGACGGGCATTCAACTCATGTTGGTCTAGATTTAGTAGAATTAGCAAGAAAACATAATATAATAATGATGAAATTACCTCCACATTCCAGCCATATACTTCAGCCCCTGGATTTATCAGTTATGAAATCACTGAAAACTCGCTGGGACACATCGCTGACATCGTGGCAAAAGTATCACATTGGCCAAAAGTTACCGAAACAAGAATTTTCGAAAATGTTAGGAAAAATTTTGGAGGAAACTGACAGTAATATAATCAGAAATGGGTTCCATAAGGCTGGTATTTTCCCATTTAACTCTTCAGTAATTCCTGAAGATAACTACGATCCTTTGGCCTTGAGAAGATGGAAAGAAACCAGAACATAGAAGAACTCAGCGCCAGCACCAGATAATGAAAATTCTGATCAAATTAGAAATTTAAACATATCGTCGCAATTTGCTAATCTGCTGCTCTACAACCTCAGCCAAGTGTTTCTAATAATACTCCATCAACATCAAGCCATATCACGTCATTTGAGGACAGGGGCGGATCCAGACTATGGATTTGGGAGGGGAACTTTTCTAGCAAGTATGTTTATGGGGGTGGGGGAGTTATATGAAATTACTCATTAAAAAATAACCATAAATATTGAGTTTTACAACGTATCTACTGCTTCTTAATGCCTCTTATGAAAAAAATGTTCATTACAAATTCTAAAAGTACAATTCTTAAATAATTAGTTTAAAAAGTTTGTTCATTTTTCTATTTGTATGTGCTTAAAGGAAATAATATTTGCACCAGTGGTTCAACCACAAAAGTTTTATAGAGGGTGCACTTTTAAAATTTTCACCATCTGATAGGGCGGTTGTTGAAAAAAAATGTTGAAATTTTAGTCTTAAGGACGCAGTTTTAGACGGCCTCTGGTGATGTTACGAAAAAGAAAGGTTTGGGGGCCGCCTGCGGAAATTAAAGTTTTAAAAACGCAATTATAGGCGATATTTATTGACGGTAGGGTCAGAAATGGGATTTTTTTGGGGGGGGGGCTGCCTCCGTTTTTTTTTTGTAAAATAGATTTTAATCGAAAATCCCTCCGCTAAATTTTCTGAAATTGAATTTCCAAAAACGCAGTTACAGACTAACTTTGACAATACTTCGAGCAGTACGGTTCTGGGGCTTTTCCCAAAAAATGTTTCGAAATTGAAGTCCTAGAAAATGAAGTTTTTGAGCGATATTCGGTGATAAAGGATTTAAACGCTTTCCCCATTAAATTTTTCAAAACCTTAATTTTTTAATGTTCAGATTTTCTACAGGAGCATTCGGACCCTTGTCCGGAAATTTTTCGTTATCGACATCTTAAAAAAATGACTGTAGACCATATTTGGTAACGTCAGGGGTTTGGCAATTTTTCAAAATTGAAGCTCCAAAAAAGCAATTTTAAACGATTCTCGATGTTATTGGAATGCGAGGTGTTAGGTAGTTCTCCCCTTTAAAATTTTCAAAATTGAAGTCCTGAAAACAAGATTTGAGACGCGCTTTAAAGGTATTGGCAGAGGAAGCGGACTTCCGACATTATGAAGACTTTCTTATTTTTAGACCGACTAAAAATGACGAACTCAAACTGAGTAAAGGAACGGTTCACATTATCATCCACAAACCCGCCCACACGTCTCCCAGGAAACTCAGAGACCCCTAAATAAATTCCATTGAGAAGTTCTGGCACACCTCTGTATAGTCCGGACCCTGTAAATTCCACATCTTTGGGCCACTTACAGTGGCTCCCAAAAGTGTTCGTACACTTTGAAATTTTTTAGAAAAATCAATATAACTCGAAACTGAATCCGAATATGAACTTCAATATTTTTCCATATCATTCCTATGTCATTCTAAATACAACCCATTGGTTTTTTCAAAATATTGACGGATCTTCTTTTTGAAATGGGTCAGAAAACGAAGAGACAGAGAAATAACGCGCCACAAAAGTCATCGTACACTCAAATATTTTCGAATAAATTCATGATTAAAATTGTCATATGCCACTTTATTAATATTTTTGCATTGTGTTGACCCTTAAGAGTCATTTGGCTTTAACTTTTTGTTTATTTATTCCTCAATATTGTGCTTATTACTGTAAAATGGCTGGTATTCCTAAAAACCCACAAACACGATTCAAAATTTGAATTTTTTCCCCACAGTAGTGGTAAATTGGTTTGAAAGGTCTTTAAATTAGTTAATTTATTTGTTTGTATAGTAAAGTGCTTGATAAAATGCTTTAAAGAAAGGAATCGGACCGAAAACAAGGTAAGAAAAGGTCAACCGGCAAAGTTGACAAAACGTGATCGGAGATTTAAAGTTAAAAAAAAACATGAAAAATACATATTTCAGAACTGAAAAAGTTTCTGCAGAATTGAATTAAACATTTTACGTTCAATTTTCACCTAAAATTGTTCACCAAGTTCTCTGATTAGCTGGATTAAATGGGACCTCTTCCCGCAGAAATTTTCTTGGTCGTGCGAAAAACAGAAAGCTTACGCTTTTCGCCGCAAAATCAATGATAAATAAGCTAAAAACGTTTTAGAATCACGTCTAACTTACAGATAAAAATAAATTCAACATTTTTGGTTAAATTGTTGTATAACTGTATGTAGAAGAAAAAATTAGGAACTTAATCTTAAGAACTTATTTGAATCGGTTAATCAGGACGGTGGAGGTTTTCCAGTGTGAGGGTGCATATCAGCATCAGGACTTGGTAGTTTGTAATTTTTTGATGAAATAATGAATCATGCTGTTCCTTTAAATATTTTAAAAACCAATTTTGAACTCTTAGCCGAAAATTTGGTTATTGGAAACAACTTTGTTTTTCATCAAGATAACGATAAGAAGCACACGGTTTTCAACGTTTGCGTCTAGTGCCTCGAAAATTGTCCTAAAGTTTAGAAAATACCCCCTCAATCTCCAGATTTTAACTTAACGTAACGTATTTAAAGATATCTGGAGGCTAGATTTCGAAAAAAGGGCTTTAAAACGAAAATAGAGCTAGAAACAGTAAGACTCGAAGTGTGGTTGAACACTTACTCAGAAATTACGCAAAAAAAAAGAAAGAAAAAAATGAAATCTATTCCCAGACGTTTAAAAGGTGTTATCAATACTGTATGATATTCTACTAATTAATAACTTAATAAAAAGTTAGATTATTCAATAAGATATAAACATTTTATAAAGTGTACGAAGACTTTTGTGAGATGAAATTTCCAGCGCTTTTTGGTTTTTGATTTTTAAAAAATTAAGTTTTAATATTTTTAAAAAACTTTTCATGTAGTTTTGTTAAAAATTGATCATAGATCTTATAATTAAATACCCATTCCGAAATATTAATTCTAACCAATGGATTGGGGCCTATTTCGTTGAAAAGTCGTAGGTGTACGAAGACTTTTGGGAGCCACTGTATATAACTGGAGAACTTCGCTGTAATACGTTGTGAAAATTTTTAAGTACACATGAGAATTTAGAGGAAGGGGAACGTTCCCCCAGTTCCCTTCCAGGGATCCGCCTCTGCTATTGTTTGATCGAATTTTCTGGAGCTTTTCCTCGAGTTTAAGTTCTATAAAACAGAAGATTTTTTCTACACTCTATTGTGAAAATTTTTAGGTATATATGGGGGTTTTGAGGGGAGGAGAAGGTTCCCCCAGTTCCCTCCATGGATCCGTTTCTGTTGTTGCCTAATTGCTTTTCCTGGTGCCTTAGTTCACGTTCTAAAGTGTTTGTGTGTGTGGGGGGGGGGACATTCCAGCAGTTCCTCTTTTTAGATCCGCTTTTGAAATTCTCTCCTTACTTTTTCTGGCGCCTTTCTTATAGTTCAAGTTTTGAAAAACGGAATTATTTTCCCGTACTCTCTTTTGAAAATTTTTAGGAACACTTGGGATTTTGGAGGGGGAACGTTCCCCCAGTTCCCCTCCCGTGGATCCGCGCCTGTTTGAGGAAATGCTTCTTCACACAATTAAGTATCCTTCATCAGCAAGCCCAAACAAAAGGCGCAAAAAATTGCAATGGGAGCTGAAGTTATCACTAGTGATGAAATTGTGGAAAGAATGAAAACCAAAGGTGAAGAAGGATGCAAAAAAAAAAAATCAAAAAAAAAAAAAAAGAAAAAAAAAAGAAAAAGAAAAAGAAAAAAAAAAAATACGAACATCCGAAAGAAATTATTCGAGGAGGAAGAAAGTGATGATAATGAAAATATGCGTTCAAGGGAAGATTCACATGATGAAATGACAGTCGAAGAAATGATTGTCACTGAGCAAAAACAGCAAGAAGATATCCTTCAGTAGGGAAGGCATCCAACGGAGAGAAGGTAGGCGACTGGGTTCTTGTGAGATTTTCTACAGAAAAAGATGACTAAACATTTTGTAGGACAAATTACTAATATAAATGATGATAATTGCTCTGAAATTAAATTTTTAAAGTTAAAAACGGCTGGAAATTATAACACTGTGTTTAGTTATCCTTCAAGAGACAACGTTAGCGAGATCCAAGACGACGACATTGTATCAATCCTTCCAAATCCCTCTTCAGATCGTAGAGGAAATTTGATATTCCAAGTAACGTTTTCAGAATATAATATAAATTAAATTGTTAATTACTATACCAAGTGTACTTATACAAAAAAATATGTTCAAGTTCGCCAAAGACATGTTACCTTTTGTCAGTTGTATAGTTACCTTTTGTATTATTAAGTTAATATTTTATAAGTTCGTTGATATTCAAGTTTTAAAGATTATTCCTTGATATGCAAGTTTTGATTTTGTTTTTTTTAAGCTTATTAGCATAATAAAAGTTATCTTTCATGTTCCTTATTTAATTTAAAATAAAAACTTCATAATTTTGTTTAATAATCCATTGTTCCTTGAACGTTCTTCATTTTACATTGACAGGTTTCGTTAGGAAAAATGTTATAACTTCCCAATGAATAGGTGAAATTAAAAATAAAAAATCGTTTTTAATCAGGAAAAAATACTCTATTGATTGGACTTGCCCCTTATTTTCTCAAACGGTTTTAAAAAAATTCAGATAGGTGATGCTCTTGCCCCACTTTTATTGAGAAAGTGCGGCCCTAGAGCACAATAGTTTTAAAAAAAAATTTCAATTTTTTTACCTGCAATGATTTTAACAGGCTCATGTCTTGGGAAACACACTAAAACAGGTAACATACGAAATAAAAATTAAAAAATTTGTATCAAGTCTTGTAATGTCTAGGCCTTAATAAAGTCGAACTGAACAATTTAAGGGCTGCACTTCCCCCAACTCACCTTATACTTACGAATGACACGCTCCTGCTAGACTACTCAGGGCCCAATTTCCCAATAGGCAGAGTAGGCAGCTGCCAAAGGCGGCAAAATTTTCAGGGGCGGCAAATTTTGCTTTACCTACACGGTTTTTATATTATTTTTTTATTCTTGAAAGTTAATAATGATTACTTTCACATATATTATGAAAATCAAATGATTTTCAATCATGGTAATAGATCAGCGCAAAAACAGTAAGTGAAAACGATAAGCGGGTGTCGATTTCAGGAAGTGTCGTTGCGTTCGGCCAGAAGACACAACAGGTTAGAGTTTGACTAAGATTTTTAGTTGCAAAACTACAGTCAATTCAGCACTGGTTTCTTGAGTGATTGACGTTTATTTTCTTTTTTACATTATAATTATTTAAAAAATGTTTTCTGTTAATGAAAATGAGTGAGGAGCGAAAAGGCTGAATGATTTCAGATAAAAGAACCGAAGAACGAAAGAGAGGCTTCAAAAATTTTTAACCGTGATATATTTTTTTTTTTCAAATGGACAGTTTTCAAAAGCGGAATGGACTCTTTGCAATGTAATCCAAATACAATTTACTAATGAAACACCATCGAACAATGGGGAGTGCTACGAACACAAGTGAGTGAACGTAATGACAGGGAAAATTATTCAAATCGTTGATTTGTAGATGAAAAAAAAATTACAAGATAAAGATGTTATAAATAAAGATGACAACTGATAAAATTGTTAACGCACACAACATATTTTTGGGAGGAGGTAAATTCTCATTTCACCGAATGATAAAACACGAGATTACACGCATATCAAACATATGTACTTACAAAATGTCTAATGAGAAGGAATGTCAGGCATCATTAAAAAGCAATTTTTAAAATTTAAAAAAAAAGAAAGAAAGCTGTTTAGCACTCTTCTGCCCAGAATAGGAAGTAACTGAGCTGGAGGTGGAAATCCTCTTAAAGGAGCCAAGAGAGCCAAACAAACTGGTAGCTAATGTAGAATAGCTGCAGTCCTCGGATGGAATGACTGAGCTGGCGGTGTATTTTATGTATTTCTGCCTTAGCCCTGGCTTAGGGCGGTAACTTACTGCAAAATTTTGCTTGTAGCCCTAAGAAGTTACACAAAATATTACTAATGGATAGATTGGAAAATTGCAAATGGCGGTTACAATGCTGCGGTTGAAGAAAAATGATGATTAAAGCAGAAAGTAAAAGGTTCGAAACGAATCTATTGTATTTCACTGAGAAAAAAGAAATTTTAGATTGATTGAGAGTTAAAAATTTAAAGATGAATGGTTTAAAAAAAATGCGATTTTATCACAAGTGCAGCAATACAATGTTCCAAACTGCTCACCGTTTAAAAGAACGGTTGTTCCTTTTTTACGTGAACGAACGAATCCGTTCATTTTAAGGATTCGTTCTTTTTGACCCGTTCGTTCATGAACGACACATCCCTATTTTTTACATTGTTTCGAGAAATTTCAAGAGCATGGTGCAAGACCTAAATCTGCAAAAAAAATTTTTTGCCAAAATTTGATGCCAATACATAGTTCTCCCCCCATAACAGGCGATTTCGATTTAAAAAAAAAAAAAAAAAAAACCGTTAAAATCGATCCACCCTAACGTATATCATATATGCCACTACATTTGTTTCATATATTTCCATTGAAACTTTCAATAAAAATTATGTGTAAATTATTCAGAAAGATAACTGAACATTGAAAGAAAAAAACAATTATTTAGAATTGTTTTAGAAAAATATTAAAGGTTCCCCCCCCCCCCGCACTAAAATGGGGAGACTCGCAGACAAGGTTCTTTTATCATTAATGTTTCAAAATAAAAATAGAGTTATGGAAAATGAAAAGCTTTTGTGACTTAACAAACGTTTAAACTCTCTTTACGACATTAAATATAGTTTTTTTTTTCTGCCCTAAGTTTCATTACCCAAACTTTTTGACTCGGTAGTTTTTCCATGAACAAAGTTAAAATCGCTTTTAAATGCACCATTAAAGAAATCTGCTTTTATTCAGTTTTGAAAAGATGTTTTTAAATCTTTTCATTCATTTCAGATTTAAAAAAAAAAAAAAAAATCGGGTCTTTCGAATATCTTGTGGGGACAAAATACGAAATGGGTTTAAACGGAAGCTATTCGTTAGCGGAAGTTGAACATTTTCACCAATAAATGACGTCATTAGGGAAGTCATTAAGATAAGAAAACAAATGGAAAAGCACAGAAAATGGTGCTTGATTTAAATGTTTTCAAAAAAATGTTTCAGGGAAAGTTTTTAGTTCCTGACTTATCTGGGATATTGTTGAATTTAAAATTAATCTTAAATTATGAATTCAACACCTTTCTGCTTTACGTCTGTGATATCAGTGGGACAACAGAAATGACTTTTAATAAAAGTTCAAAAAAAAAAAAAAAAAAAAAAAGCATTTTAGGCAGTTTCCTCCGGAAAAATGGAATGATGTGAACATTACGCACATATCCCTAGAAAATTATGTAGTCTATAAATGCACATTTACAGTTAAAAGTGTTTCATTGGAAAAAAAAAACTAATACATTATGGAGTCTATAACAAATACAACAAAAGAAGTTCATAAAACTGGACTCATGAGCAGTAGAATAAAGTGGACCTAAGTAAAGACATACATAAAACTTAATTTTTTGAAACATATATTTGAACAAAGAAGCCTTTGATGCACCATGCAGATTAGTATTAGAGAAAGCTTTAAATATTTCAACTACACAGCATAAAGAGGAAAAAAACAGAAGCCATACTAGAGTTCATGCAGGGATTTGGTTCATTATTCCAGAAGTCAGAGGCTACTATGTTATAATGATAATTTGTAATATAATTGCTAAAGCTTCAATTCAACATTATAATAATCCCTAAACCCCAACTAATCTCTACAACCTATAAGAAAGTCACAGTGAAACGATGTTTTCGCCGTGGCTAGAAAACCGCTTAAAATTGGATCTCTCTTGGATCAAGTTTAAGTTAAATTTGGACTTAACTTAAACTTTAGGTTCACGCTCTTATAACAGGACTGTATAATACTATGGGCCCTACCTCTGTTACATTTTACAACTACATTTTTTTTTACCCATATGTTTAATTAACAGACAAGACAGACAGCACATTTATTTGACAATTTATTTGAACTCCGAATAATTTCACACTTATTTTTTTCCCAACTTTTTGAAAAGTACATTAAAAAAGCAAGAAGTTATTCAGTAAATATTAAAAAAAAAAAAATACGCCTCTGAACGATCGCTAAAAATGATTTATAAGGCATACTACTTTCTCAGAAATATGAACTAAAATCCCAACGATTTATTTCTTTTATTGCTTTAAAACTTTTCCACCATTGTCGATTTTCTTTACTAACATGTTCTCTTAATATCTGGGTTCAAACTCGTAGCATATGGATGAACTTTGTATTGGATTTTCAGAAAACTTTACTGCTGACTTAAATAGATTTGTTCGAGATTTTAGATTACTCGATAAAGGTTTTCATTGTTTTTCCATATTTCATTCTCTTTGAGCAGTGAAGAAAAATAAAAGAATTTCCAAACTTTTATCCGAGTTTAGAAGGGCGTAAGAGTTGGAACTTTCCATTCTTTGAATAATTCAATAAATGAATTAAACTTATGGAGATAAAATACAGCTGAATGCTTAGAATGAGATGTGCTGATCTAGGAAATTTCACGATTTTTGTTAGAGTAAAATTCTTTGTATCCTGAACCTGTAATATGAGGAAAATTAGTTTCAGTTTAGGTTCAGGAACAGCAGGTGTAGTTACATATTTGCTAAATAATACAAAAATGCTAGTTATTAGTTATTTATCTGAAGTGTTTTGAAGAAATTAATTCAGAGTTCCTTAACATTAGTAACAAGACTTATCTTATTTCATCACTCAAGTTATTTTTATTTGTTCAATTTACAAATGGAGCTTCAGCTCAAAATTTTGATGAGGACTACAAGCTGTGAGTTTCACTTCTGTAACATATTATTTATTTTATAACGCAGATAGTAATTTGCATAACACTTACAAGCAATACATGAATGAATATGATGGGCACGGAGAGAAATTTCATCAGGGATAAGCATGGCATGGCATGGTACCCCAGGAAGCTCCGCACTAACGAGTTGAATTGTTTTATAGGGTTTAGTTGCCATGTCATCACATGCTGTGGCAAGTGGGTCACTGAGACCTCCGCAGTTTCGACGTAGTACTGGGGGTACTGGGAGGGGTCTCCAGTACCCTGCACCCAAGGCAACTGCTAGCGCCCAACTTCACAATTTTCGGACTCACCGCGCATGTAGACAGCATGCGCTCGGTGGGTATTTGGCGGCATCGGGACCCGAACCTGTAGCCCTCCGATTATAAGTCCAGCGTCGTATCTCCTTTCCCACCATGGCTAATCATTAGGAGTATGGACCGAACCCAGGGACGTAACTGGAGGGGGGCAGACGGGGCTCGTGCCCCGGGCGCCAGATTTTGGGGGCGCTAAACTGACTAAATAAATGCTTAAATTTAATTTTTTAAAAAAGGCCAAGTTATTAAAAGCCAACCCTCCCCCCCCCCCCCCAGCTTCCAAAAAAAAAAAAAAAACGCTGTGCAGGTGCTGGCAGAAAGTTTGCATGGTTTAATATGGATCAAGAGTGGGAAGTATAGACAGAGAGAGAGAGAGTAGGAGGGTGCAGTAAATAGCATGAATGTGTTTTCTCAGAGTGACCAATAGTTGTTATATCTTTTACCAAAGACTTTTTCTCTCAGAGGAGGAATATGGGAGCTAAGCTGAGGGAAGTACAAACCAATACAAAACAGCGGAAATGCTCAAATATCCTTTGACGAATGTTTTACAAATTAACCGGATTTTCGTTATCCGGATTGCCTTTGGTCCCCCGCTAGCTCGGAAAAATGAAGTTGTACTGTAAATGAAAATAACCTGAACGGAAGCGCACTGAGAACATATAATATTCAACATTTTTATGATATGTGTTTTAAAAAAAAAAGGTTAACCGAAAGACTTGATCTCAAGCACATTAGGTTTCTGTTTTTCTATTAACTGTTTCTCAGATGTATACTATATATAGCTTGACCATGAAAAGAAGGCGGATGACCTTGAAGCAAAAACATTATTTGTATCATTTGTAATAGTTTTTTACTTCCTTTTACAAAAAAGGAAGTATTGTATTCGCGAAAAAATTTTCATTCAAAAATCGCCCTTAATTTCCATTTTGCTCACCCCCAAATGAATGTTGAGTTTTTTTTTCGATTCGACCACATGCGGAAAAGTGCCTAAGAATGTATAGACACGCGAAATATCCATTTTGACCATCACCGAGGTAATTACAACGACTTTTCTCGTGACGTCTGTATGTATGTGCGTATGTGCGTATGTGCGTATGTATCTCGCATAACTCAAAAATGGTATGTCCTAGAAAGTTGAAATTTGGTACATAGACTCGTAGTGGGGTCTAGTTGTGCACCTCCTATTTTGGTTGCATTCGGGTGTTTCTAAAGGGGTCTTTTGCACCTTTTTGGGGGGAAATCATTGTTAATTTCGATGCAAACTCAAGTGGTGTTATAATTTGGCGGTCACTTGGCGATATATCGCCAGTCTTTTGGTTGCCAAGTTTTGTCGCCAACTTGGCGAAAAATTTGGCGATTTTTTTTTTTTTTAAATCTGCTTTCAATGTGGCCATTGCTAGTGATATTTAAAGAGTTAGAGAGAGAATCCCATTAAAATTGCAATAATAGGGAAATAGCATTAAATTGGTGTAAAAGGAAGTCATGTGATGCACACATCAGCTCGTTTGGTATTATTTTGGAATAGATAGGATTAGCGAGACCATACCTTTTACTGTTCGGTACTTTCTGGCAGATTCTACCTATTACGAATGATACAAATGATGTTTTGCTTCATGATCATCCGCCATCTATCCGTTGTCAAGCTATACCAGAGTTGGGGGACGTGCGTCCTTTATAAAAATTAGCTCTTGGAATAATTAATATTTAACTGTACAGATTGCGTAAATTTAAAATGTGTTGCACATAAAATTGTTAAGATAGTTTAAATAAGATAATCTGTCCTTTTGAACTACAGTAAGATGTCAGCTTAAAGTCAGGATAAGCCAAGTATAGTAATATTCAATTAATTTCAAGTAAGAAACAAAAACAACCTACTAAATTTTTAGCGGGTTTAAAATTATTTCACGCATTATTGCGATATGTTGCTCTTTTGTAGTTGAGGATTGTTATTTTTCTTGCGAATTTCTTTATAGTAGTATATTAAAATGCTGAAAAAAATTGCAAATCTTTGTTTTATTGAAGTCATAATTATTATTATTTTTTCTTTTTTTTTTAAAGCAATATTGCAACAAGTTGTGAAAAACTCTCTTGTGGAAATACAAAAATATTTTTCCTTGAATAACTTCGTATGTAAAATAATAAATAAAATACTCAATGATTTTTACCCCCTATCGCTATTTTTAAAAAAAGCAATACAGTGATAAAGCTCTATAAAAACTTATAATTACGTAAAAGTCGCATTTATAAGGCTTATGGCATTATAGGCAGCGGACTCCTTTAACTGCCTTTCAAATATGGCTTCCAGTGGTGAAAAGGTTCAAAAATGATACCAAATGGAATGTTATTTATCTATTTGTTCTACTGGTTAAAGAGCACTCCGTTACGGTGTAACGAAAAATTACATTACAAGACATGTATAAATTTCAAATGCATTTTGTGTAAAATTCGTCCTTGACTCATATGAGGCAGGGAGAAGGAAAGGGATGTAAGTGAACATTTTCAAGTTTTGAGTAAAACGCGTATAGCCTAAATAGAATTTCATTGATTTTTTTTTTTTTTCTAAATCATGCTGTACAGCAGCACCTACCAGGGCTACTAGTACTATCTCTGGCCCCAAGACAGAGGAGGGGTTCACCTACTATGTGTACTGGTTATCTCCAAATTTTTAATTTGCCACTTGCATCCCTTTGCATCTCACTGTCTCAAATGTAACCGTCTCCTCCATGATTCTGCTCCATTTGCGTTGAAATTTGATAGTTAGAATTAAATTTAAGATTTATTTAAGATCTTAATTTTAGATATAAGTTCTTGTTTATTGTATATAGTTTACCATGTGGTGCATTTAGCCCAATTTGATATTCTGTTGTGCATATACTGGAGCTTAAACACCCTCTTTTTAGTTTGTAGTTTAATTTTTTGGTCTTTTGACCATACTTATTGATTCCTCTACGGCTGATGAGCTCTTGATTCAACCTTTCATCTTTTTCTATTAATTGCTGCTTGTATTTTTCTTTTTCTCATCATTATTATTCTTAAAAATTGTTTAAAACTTGTTATTTGACTTGTATATTTAAATATTTACTTGGCTTTTTAGTTTTGCTGCGTTGCCCATCTATGAGCTTTTGGTTTGGTCTTTTCAATATTCTTCACTTGTATTATAATAATAATAATAATAATTATATATATATATATATATATATATATATATATATATATATATATAAATATATATATATATATGTACGTGAGGGGCCCTGGTGTTGACGTTATGATGTTTCTCGGGGATTTTTTTTTTTTTGCTTTGTTTGTTTTGTATGGGGGGGGGGGGCGCCGAAACGAGGTCTTGCATCTGTTCGAAAATGACATAGTTACGTCCCTGACCGAACCCGCCGCTTCAACTCCAGATTTCATTGAATTAATCTCTATATTTACAGTATGAGACAAAATTGAATTGCATAATTTTTTTTTTTTTTTTTCGTCTGTGGATGTCATTTCATCTTTAAAATTCAATGCGTGGGTTTATTCGGTATAGTTACTGTTTTTCTATCTTGTGAGAGAATGCCGGTTACAGAAAACCCTTTTTGGTTTTTACAAACTTGTATAGTATGGAATAAAAAAAAGTCGAACAACTGAAGTAAATAAAACAAAAGTTTTTCATGTGTTACGCAGAAGCTCTTAGTTTTTGCAATTATCGTCCTCTGTATTTTTAAAAATTCTAATCATTAGTTGGAATTTTTAAATGAATTACAAAAATAAAAAAAATTTACAATGTTAACGACAGTTGAGATTAAAATTTTCGTACTTATCATTCACAAAAGAGTAACTGTTATGTACTCTGTTAAGTACTTTAACCCTACAAAGTTTGAACCAAAGGGCACAGGATTTGGCTCTTTATTCTGTCCTTGCAGGTAGATCCTTAACAACCATGCAGCAAAACAATGCTCAATATATTAGTGTGCATTGAACTTGAATGCACTTAAAGTATAGATTATTTTCAAATTAAAATATAGCGTCTTAAGCGTATTTTAACAATACAAGGTATCAGGAGTGCCCACCCCCCCATGCGCAAAGGCGCACCCCCCTCAATATCGGAAACCCCCCAAAAACAAGACCCCCTCCCAAAATGAGAAAAATACCCCTCAAAACACCCCCCTTAAAAATTTCAATGCCGCAGTCTGCGCCATGACTCCCCTCCCCCTAGATGGACACCCCCTGCAAGGTATTGTGAACGAGTTGCTAAAATATATTTTAAGCACAAAATCTCACGGCAAAGTTACAGGGCCGTCACTGCGAAATCACCATGGCTACAGTAACAAAATTTTGACGTCTCACACACACACGTTGCGATACATAAGCGACATGTTTCATGTGACTTCACTGAAACAGCGTTACGACAAAACTAACTTGTGACCAACTGCTTGTCCCGTTGTGAAGACGTGACTTCAACGTTACTTTGTGACGTCGCTGCGGAAGGACATTCGTAAGTTATAGCAATCTTTTGATGACGTTCCAATGTCAGGGTCCGTCATTTAGGGGGTTTAGGAGAGGGCAGTAGCCCTCGGGCTTTAAAAAAAAATGTAATTACATTTACATTGGCGAGGTTTTTTTTTTCTCAATAGAATAAGCAAATTCTCAAAAAAGACAGGCCTGACAGTGACGCCACGTGGCTGTCACGTGACAGTCACATAAGGATTCCATTTCAGTTTCTTTAAATCCGAATCGCTACAAAGACTTCAGAGTATTTCCAACAATCTTTATCCAGAAGAAAATGCGCATTGTTTTCCTTTTACCTCTGAATATTTGAACTAAACTATCCTTGTAAAAACATTTTCTTAAACTTGCGCCATCATGTTTAAATTGTTGAAGGTTTGTTTTTCCTCATGACATCAAACTGAAAGCGGTAAGAGTTTATTTTGGAAAAATGACAATGCTTTCAGGAAAAATAGGAATATGTAATATCGATTCTTAAAACTTTTCATTCATGCACTGTTAAAGAAAATGCTAAAATTTTACTGTAAAAGTTACTGGCATCCATGTTGCCAGTAACTTTCGCTGTAAAATTTTACAGTAGAATAAATGAGGGTTAAAAAAGGCATCATGCGAGCAGAATGTTCGATCTCGGGAGCTTCGTATTGGCAAGCGGCTTTACTGATCACTATACCAGTTCGGCTTCATCGAGAGAGGAAAAATACGGTGTTATAATATGCTACGCACTGCAAGTTACGTGGTGTATCAATTGGCGCAACAATCGTTTTATTTTTCGGAACAATTTGCTGTAATTTTTTTCTGTACTGTAAACACTTCATCTTACAGTAACATTTACCATAAAAGTTTCCTGAATTTTCAACAGTGTGATGTTATTTTCAGCAAGAAAAGTGCTAATAAAAATGATACAGTAAAACCTGTAAAGTTGACCACCTGTCTAAGTTGACCGCTATTTTCAGGCACAGAATTAGATCTATAGCATATAATTCAATCTCTATAAGTTAACCATCTGTTTAAGTTGACCACTAAAGTAGTGCACCGCAAGTGGTCAATTTACACAGGTTTCACTGTTTTACTCATGCATTGCTCAGCTAATTCATAAACTAAAAATAAATTGCATTGAAATGGATTATTGTTATCGTGACCATTACGACGAGTTGATAATTTATTCAACTTAAAAATAGCAGCTTTCGGAGTAACTTGATAAACCAGCAAAGAATGAAAAAACAGAAGTGAGGTGCAAGGGGGAATTCGATTTTCCCAATTTTATCCTTTTCGGATAAACACTTCATCTTACAGTAACATTTACCATAAAAGTTTCCTGAATTTTCAACAGTGTGATGTTATTTTCAGCAAGAAAAGTGCTAATAAAAATGATACAGTAAAACCTGTAAAGTTGACCACCTGTCTAAGTTGACCGCTATTTTCAGGCACAGAATTAGATCTATAGCATATAATTCAATCTCTATAAGTTAACCATCTGTTTAAGTTGACCACTAAAGTAGTGCACCGCAAGTGGTCAATTTACACAGGTTTCACTGTTTTACTCATGCATTGCTCAGCTAATTCATAAACTAAAAATAAATTGCATTGAAATGGATTATTGTTATCGTGACCATTACGACGAGTTGATAATTTATTCAACTTAAAAATAGCAGCTTTCGGAGTAACTTGATAAACCAGCAAAGAATGAAAAAACAGAAGTGAGGTGCAAGGGGGAATTCGATTTTCCCAATTTTATCCTTTTCGGATAAACACTTCATCTTACAGTAACATTTACCATAAAAGTTTCCTGAATTTTCAACAGTGTGATGTTATTTTCAGCAAGAAAAGTGCTAATAAAAATGATACAGTAAAACCTGTAAAGTTGACCACCTGTCTAAGTTGACCGCTATTTTCAGGCACAGAATTAGATCTATAGCATATAATTCAATCTCTATAAGTTAACCATCTGTTTAAGTTGACCACTAAAGTAGTGCACCGCAAGTGGTCAATTTACACAGGTTTCACTGTTTTACTCATGCATTGCTCAGCTAATTCATAAACTAAAAATAAATTGCATTGAAATGGATTATTGTTATCGTGACCATTACGACGAGTTGATAATTTATTCAACTTAAAAATAGCAGCTTTCGGAATAACTTGATAAACCAGCAAAGAATGAAAAAACAGAAGTGAGGTGCAAGGGGGAATTCGATTTTCCCAATTTTATCCTTTTCGGATAAACTTAGACGACAGAATATGTAGATGAGAACATTCATTTCACACTACTTAGATATCCCAGTCACAGTATGTACGTATGTATCCATCTGTATGCGGTGGGAAGGAACGGATGAAAAGTAATCGAATTTCTTTGAAAATTATTATTTTGATTTCCACTTCCTCTGCCCATTTCATTTTCATTCACTTCGAATGAGAAATAATGAGATCTGCAGGAAATATTTATTAATTCAGGATACGAATGTGAAGATTTCGCAGGAGAAAATCCAGCTGCAATGAACTTTACATTCAATGAAGATTTAGGACTGGATTACTATTTTTCTAAAAAAAGAAAAAAAAATCTGGAAACGTTTCTGAATATAAGGGGCAGCTGCAGTTCATGAACTTTTCAAAAGCGGTTCTGAACATTCCGGAATCTTCTTTCTGTAATTTCCAAAAGCGTTTCTGAGCATTTCGAAATCATCTTTCTGTAGTCTTGAAAAACATTTCTGAATATTTCGGAATCTTATTTCTCTAACTTCCAGAAACGTTTCTGAATATATTTCGAAATCCATATTCTGTAATTTCCTCAAACGTTTCTGTATATATTGTGCAGATGCGGTTCATAAACTTTTTAGAAACTTTTGAAACTTCAAGAAGTGATGCTAATTATTAGGTGAAATTTGAAATGAATCCGAACCTACACGAAAACAGGCGCTAATTCAATTTTGACATTAAGGCGCTCCAAGTAGGGCTGATTTTTTCCATCGTTTCCTCGAATAAAAATAGCTTAACTAATACAACTCGCAACTCCAGAGCTCGAATACGCTACCTTGCGGAGATTTACAAAAGTGCCGAAAAAACTAAAACATAGCGTTCCATGTGTTCATTTTGGGCAAAACAAACAGTTTTGTTATGTGTATTTTTTTTATTTGCGTAATTCATCATTTGGAATCGTCATTCGCAACAGCGCAACATCAAAAATATCTGATATAAACTGTGAGTACACATTTTATTTATCTTGTTCTGAGTGAATTTGAATAAATATCAGTTTTTCAATTCGATGAAAAAAAAGCGGACTTAACAACATTGACTGGACACTTTTCCTTAACCTAATTTTACATAAATGATTTAAATAACCTTTGTTACTACAGTATCCTACTGAAATAGACAGTATGCAAATAAATTTTCTTGAAAATATTTATCGCACTACAGATTGAAAAATCCAGAAAGAACGCTAAGAATTTGAACAATCTTCTATCTTCTTCTATACATATGATAAAATAAGATGTTTGTGTGTGTGTGTGGCGCGCTTCCCGGGAAAATAGTAATGCCTAAAAAGATGAAATTTGGTATACAGGTACAGTTTTTTCCGAAGATGTGCACCTCGGGCTTCGGTTTTTGATATTTTAATTAGAAAAAAAATTATTTAATGTTTTATGTGTTTTTTTGCACTTTTTAGTATTTTTTACCTCACAGACCCCGAACCAATCGAACCACACACATTTTTTTTGTACTATAGTGTAGAAAATTTAATTTTAAATATGATGAACGAAAAAATTTTGAAGATTGAGCAATTTTTGAATTTTTTATAAATTTTTGAAAAAACCTTTAATTTGCATCTTTTTTTGGGTTTTATTTTTTTTCTAATGTCTTCTGCGAGAAGAATCAAAGCCTCATTTCTAAAATTTAAGTTGGTAATAGTAAAAACATTTCACCCTCTTCAAAAAAAAAAAGTTCTTAAAAATACGCAATAGTTTTTTTTTTACAATTTTTTTAATGCTGAACACATCATGTCGAAAAAAGCGTTCTTCAATCTTTTATACCTGTGACATCACTACTTGAATTTCGATTCGATATTTACGATGGAATCTTAATCGTAAGCAATTTTTATCTTTTTTTTTTTTTTTTTACTATATAGCTTACTTCTACATTTTTTGACGTGATGACCACGTGTTTTTCCGGCAGCGCTCGCTTTTTTTCTTTCATTTAGAGATTGCATTTATTTTTTTTTCCATCCCCCCCCTTCACGCTGGACTTTTTGCTGTATCTATATTACGTTACATTTCATAGTTGGGCGAAAGCAGCGGGTTTTTTTTTACCTTTGTAAACGCTACTTTTTGCATACTACGGGGAATTTGAGCTTTTTTTTTCTTTTTTTCTCTCTACTTAAATAAAAAAAGCGGTTTTTTGAGTGATCTTTGTTTTAATTCGGAAATGGGCGAGGAGGTTAAAATAGAGATGGATAAGAAAATTTAGAGATAGATCGTAAAGGTTGATAGCCGCCGAAGACCGCAATCTTTGAGTAAAAATGTGAATGGCACAAAAAACAGATAGAGATGGATTGATTAATAAAGCTGCAAAATTTATTTAAACAGCCACCGAAGGCGGCAAACTTGAAGTAAAAGGTAAATGACAAATTAGCCAAACAGCCGCCGTAGGTTGCTGCTTGCACAGAAAGGCGAATGGCGTAAGAAGGCGAACCAGCTGGTCGCCGCAGGCGGCTAGTAAAAAATAAAAGCTTGGAACTTTTATCGCTAAAATATCGCGCTAACTTACTTTATTGCTCTGCAAAAGGGTCATTCCATAGTGACTAACGTAACATTCGCAGCTGATTTTCAAACTTTTTTTACTTATACCGGGAGTAAAAATAAATGTGTTTTGGTTTAATATGCAGATTTAAAATGTATAAGGTAACTTTTTTACATTTCTGCCAAGAATTTGAAGCAAAATAATCGCTGGCAGGTGTTTTTTCACCAAAAAAGGCATCGTGACTAACGTAACATTTTTGCAACCCTGAGAAACAATGCTTATGTTACGAGGCAAATTTTTCTGAAACTTAAGCAGGTATTTAAAATTGGCCGATATATTTGTAAGAGGTAAACAATCTATTTTTAAAAATGTACTACAGATTTATAACAGATGAATCTTTTTTGGCCCTTAATGGTACTTTTACGAAAAACTGTGTGTGACTAACGTAACGTGACTAACGTAACCATCGAATAACAAGCAATGAATGCATATAAAAAACTTTTTGTAATTAATCTCTTCCTCTTATATTACTTTTACACTTTTTAGGAACCTTCTTTGTGTTGCATTATGGTTCTTTCTTTACTTTTTTTTCTATATCAGTGTAAGAAATTGAATGGAAGGATTCAGTTCAATTAAGTCAATTTGAATGTGCGAAAAAAAAATAAACAAATAAAAAAAACTGCTTTTACAAGCTGAATAACATTATTTTGGGCTAATTAAATCGTAAATATCTCTCTTTTAAAAAATTAACTTAATGCAAGTTGATAGTTTCACCGAATTCTAGTTTTCTGCAGATATACTAGCTATCGTCATAAGAAACTCCTAGTATTTTCAATGCCATATTATTTTTTAAGGTTTACTGATTCATCGAACGAATAGTGTAGTGCATCCTTTTGAATTAAAATGTAATATTGAAAAAAAAATATTCGAACGTTTTTGCAGAATGCATTTTAATTCCAGATATCACCGAAAATGTTTGAATTTCTAAATGATCATTCTTGCATTTTCTGAAATATATGGCAGCAGCGCTTATTGTCACTGTATCATGTAACATCTTCAAATGTTTTCCAACGAGCAGCCATTACTTCATTTTAATAATAGGTGGAGATGTATTTTCTAAAAAATAGAGACGTTCTCCTTTGTTAAGACTGTATTTCTATCATCTTAATTTTTAAGCTTGGATTCTTGTGTTGAATGCACATTCAGCAGAGTACTCATTTTGCTTTACTCACCTTTTTTCTTTTTTAATAATTCTTTAAATTGGAAGTATCTTTTTAAAGACTGTTAAAAAAGTATTTTTCTAAGTAAACAGAAGGTCTACAATGTAATGTTACTGGTATTTTTCACCCTTTATATTTATAATCAATATAGAATGCCTACATATTCAAAATTGTTCATGAAAATGTACATTAAATTAAATAAATTTTTAACATTAGCAGTCATTTTTAAAATGTTACGTTAGTCACGTGCAAACCGTTACGTTAGTCACAGCTCAAATGTTACGTTAGTCACACTAATTATTTTTTATCTACTAATACTAAAATAAATATTTTGCACTTTTTAAGTAGATATTACACTGGTGTAAGAAAATAAAGAGTGCTGTTTGGTTCAATCATCTGGTTTAGTTTTTAAGCAGAAAATAGTACATTTTCGTGACTAACGTAACGTAAATATTTTCAGTGAAATAACCAAACTAATTAAAATACTTATCTTATAATGTATGCAAAAAGAACAGTCAATTTTATTGGGCCAACATCTAATCATTTAGAATAAACATAGTTCTTTTAAAAATTTGCAAAATTTTTTACATTACACAAGAAAACGTAGACGCATGTTTTTTGCACATGCTAAGCCTTTTCTACAACCTCGCACGTTTAGAGCCAGAAGAAAAACACCGAATGAAATTTTTGCAAACTGTTACTGGATTTATGTATTAGAAAGTATGCTGAATGAAATGGTAGGTCACAATTAAGGCTTTATGGGAAAAAAAATTCTGAGGTTGAGGTTGACATTTCTATGGAATGGCCCAAAAGCTGTCATTATCGGTGGAAGAGTTTCGCCAAAAATCTGTTTATAGGATTATGGTTTTAAAATTGTGTGAAAGAATAATGTATCTTGACAAGATTTCGCATATCAGTTAAATCATTTCCATGACAAATGAATTAAATGCATAATGATTTCTTTTGATATCCAACCATATAGTCATAGAAATAAATTATCTAGTGTTAAACGTTACTCTTGACAGTCTGTCGCGTATGTGCACTATGTGACAAAAATGACAACAAATGCCAGAAATGTCACGGAACTGAACTTAATATGTACTAATATATAGAAAAAACGGTACAAAATGAAAATGCCGTTCGAAGCGAACCAAAAATTTATGAATTCCGAATTCAACATCGTGAAAATGGCTGCTTCAGAACAACTTACTGTGTGTTCTGCATTAATTTTTTACTTTCGTAATACTTTTTGATTTCTAATCTCTTTCTACATGGGTCAGAATAACCAAAAGACTTTGAAAAATCTTTTCAAATGAATAAAAAACAAAAAAATCATACATGCGAACAAAAATATCTGTCATTTTCTAAGTTTAGAAGCAATTTATACGTTACAGCGTTTGTTTTAGTTTTTTCATCCGCTGTTAGATGGTGACTGCAGCACCCCCTATAGTTTGTTGGAGTTGCGAACAATGTGAAAGGAAATTCACATTAGAATGTCGTCTGCTCGAAAAAATCTTTCACGCGGTTTAATTCGCAACTTCAGAGCTCGAATACGCTACCTTGCGGTGACTAACAATACTAAAGAGAAAGGTAAAACATTCCATTCCACGTGTTTTCTTTTGGGTAAAGTACAGGCTTCAGACAGTTAATGATGTAATGTAATTTCAGAAGAATAGGAAAGAAAGCTTCCCACAAACACGATGGAAAATTACTGTCATTCACTAAGCGTCAAAGCAAGTTATAAGTTACGGCATTTGTTTGTTTTACCTTTTTCATCCGCCATTAGACAGTGGCTGCAGCGCCCCCTATAGTTTATTGGAGTTGCGAATTGTTGGCAAATATTTTCCTTTACGAAAAATCTCTTTTTAGGCTTGGAAGAATCTGCATATTCATATTAAATAACTACTTGTGCGTTTACTAGGTTGTTTGTTATTTTGCTGGGTTTTAGACTATTTTCAATGCACAACACTGTTCAGTCGCGTTTACTAATTCAATATTCTCCATGAAAATCTGCATTTTTAGCCCAAAACCTCGCCGTCTGCTGGGCAATGATTCGCAATTATTCATGCCAAACACGTGATTAACACCGCCGTATGGCGTATTTCCTTATTTAGATTTTATCTATCTTTTCCGTAAACGCATCATACGCGATCCTCTTTTGTGAAAGTTGACTTTAAAAAAATTCTGGTTTTCAATAGATAAACTTTTCAATTGTTTTGTACGTAGTTCTGTAACAGTTCTTTGTAGTTTTACTGAATAGTTTCCTTTACGAAAAATTTCCTTTGAGCTTGGAAGAAGCTGCATATTCTTATAAAATGTACGCTTACTAGGTTGTGTATTATTTTCAGTGTGCGACACAGTTCCAGTCGCGTTTATTTATTGAATACCTCCCATGATCCTGCTTCTTGATATTGATGGCATGAATTCCGGGTGTTTGTATAATGTTGTGATGCTTAAACTGGTACAACATAAAATCTTTGAGCTGAAACGATAGAAGAGCAAATAACCGAACGCGAACACTAAAGAAGCAAGCAAGAGAAAAGGTTAACGGTTTGAACAAGATTACACACAGAAGAGAATTCTTTTACAGTTCATTGAACAGATGAGAAAAGTTCTTGAGAAACTTCTGTTTTGTGTTTTATTTTTCTCTGCTATTTTACTCAGTATTTTTCTCTGCATCTGTCCCTGAAGTATAGGAGAAACTCTGAAATGCAACTCGCAATATAACTTGTGCACAAATGTATTGTTATTGTAAATTAAGAAATAAAACTTTTAAGTTCTGATTCAAACAAGTCAATTGGAGGTTATTAAATAACCTAAAATCGAAAGATAACATAATACTGTCTAAATACAGATTGCATGGAATTTTCAAATGTCCAGATAAGACGAATCTATGTGAATAAGGGGGAAGAGTAAAAATCTGATGCGCGTATTCCGCTCATTTGACTAAGACTCTGCTTCTGCAAAAGCTGACATCGGTAAAAAATAATAGATTCTTCCATTTCCGGCTGTAAAACGGATGTTTGTCTTTCCATACAATCCGTGGTCAGACAGTACGTTTCAATTTTCTCATTAAATTGATAAATTTTATGCAATCTATTACACGTGAAGCAATATTTACGTTTTTAGAGCAACATAAAACCTGTGAAGTCAAGGGGTGGGTCCATGGGGTCCGGACCCCCCCCCCTTCCCGAAAGACCCCTCTCCTTTTTTCTCAGTTGTTGCATCTCGCAACAGCAAAATTTTTCCGAAAGATAATGATTTTATAAAACGCAGCATTCTCTCCCCTTAAATATTCCCAGTAATCGGCAATTTTTTCAGCGCTTGAGTCAATTCAGAACACGAGAACCTCGTGCAACAACTGCAGGTTCAAAATTTTCGTCTGCTTTTTGCTGTGTCACCTACTCCGTCCGAAACGGGGAAATGTCCCTTTCGACTTTCAAACCAGCTGGGTCCTGTGACCTTGAAATTCAGCCCCTCTCCTTGGTCCATCAAATTGCCATTGGCAAAGTAAAAACAAGCATTTATTGCCACTTCCGCCGTATCCCACAGTCTCATTGGCGTGGTTTTCTTTATTTCTTTCTCTTTTCTTTTTGGATTTTCGTGGATTTCGTAGACGCATGTTGTACGAAAGACAGCCAGAGTGAGGTGCGTTCCTGGTGAATCAGTAATTGAATTCCGATTCTTTTCTGTTTTAACACGCAGTTTTTTATCTACGTCATACTTATAGGAAACATATCTTGAACAAAATTGTATGCAAAAGAAAATTAAGTTTACCCAAAGTAGGTAAGTCGCAGTGCTCCCTTTTAAAGTTTTCTTGATAATACGAGCAATTTTACGTGTTAATGTGTTTTTCCATTTAAAAACTAATTTTAGATTCTAAGCCAGCAGTGAAAAAAGAAATTCTACACATTTCGTGTGTTTGAGGTTGAGAAAAATAATTATTGATTTTTTTTTTTCATTTTAACTCCATATTTTTGGCATGGTTCATTTCAGATTCATTTTATATTTTGATAAAAATTTTATTTGAACTTTTAGATTACTTTTAACACCTCTATCCTTTATGACTAACAAATTACGTAGATTTTTTACTGATATTCCCCCCCCCCCCCAATATTTAAGCATGATCATGGAACATATTAAATGCCCCCCCCCCCCCCCAAAAATCGTGTTTGAAGGTAAAATAAATGAATAAATAAAACTTGAAGTTGATGTAACAAACTTTTTACGGTATAAAAATTTTATAGAAAAATTAAATTGAAAATTACTTGAATATTTTACTGTGATTAGTTTATGAAATTACAAGTTCGGCTATATTAACGCATGTAATAAGAAATTTATTAGAAATTATTACTTTTAAATCTTACTGAACTGTGATTCTATGATCCCAAAAGAAAAACAGTTAGTTTTTAATTGACGAAAAAAAATCTTATTCGATGTTGTTCGATAAATTCCATAAAACATATTTGTATTTGCATCATTGGAATACATTTTCTGATTGTTATTCACTAGCTTTGTACTAAGGAGTTATTTAATTAGCATCTATGCATCCATCTTTAGTAAATTGTGAAGGTAGCATTAAACGTAACAAAAAACAAGCATGTGCATTTAACTATAAATTACTAGGTGAAAATTACCGCTATTTACTGCGTTACAAGCAAAGAAACAAAAAAGGTGAATACGAGGTAAATGTTTTTGAGCTTTTCTTTTATATATATTGTCTTTTTTTTAACACTTATTTTCTTCAAGCTACAGATATTTACTATTTCTTGCAATAGAGTGTTTTGCTAACATCGTATTGAAGAAAAAAAAATCATTACCTGCGTCGTAAAATCATATGTATTGTTGTTAAGATTAACAACATGTTGTTAAAATAAAATTACACAGATGCTTAATTTAATTCATTAGGTATACATTCCATTAATCGGCATGTAAAAGATCCCTTAGGTCGTTTGACTGTGAATACTCTTGACAAAATTAAATTCCTTTTGCAGTTTCGAATCGAAGAGAGCTCAGGTGTCTCCATCTGGTGGAAACTGGGCATCAAATTTTCCTGTGACATTCACATCCGCGCCTTAATGGTGGCATATGAATGACTGGATGCCATATCATTGGTTCGCACTTGTTCCGCAAAAGGCTAAAGCCTCTAACACAGCCCCGTTAGAAAGAAAAAAATAATGATAACAAACGGCAATACGCCTTTTCCGATATTTAAAATTTTTTCGAACAGCTTTCACCCTTTGAGGAATAGCGACTTCATTTGAGAACACCATTTATTTCTGGCTTCTCTTTTTTTTTTTCAGCTAAATCACTGTGTCAGTTTGCTGAAGAAAGAAAAAATATATATATATATAAAAGATGGTTGCAACAAAGGAAGCCTCCGTCCCTCAAAGAGTTAATATTTTGTTCAAGCTTTTAATTGATGATTAGGAATGATAACTAAAAAACGGATAAGATTGGAAATATCATTCTATTTCGTGTTATCAAAAGAATATTATAAATGTAAATAAATAAAAACTAATTCAAGCTTTTTAAATGAAACCTTGTTAATATTTTCGTCGAGAGAGTTGTGGGATTTTGCCTGAAATGTTGTTCAAATCGGACAGGGTTATGTTATGTAACCTTCATATAGTTATACATTCGACTCCATAGATATAAATTTATTTATCCTCATATAAATAATGCCGATGATCGAGTAACCTGCATGTTTCAACAATGAATTCGCACCACGGCATGATATGTAATTCGATAATATGTTTTGGTAATGTTTAACATGCAAGGAAAGGCTTTATTGTAACATGGCTGAACTCGATCCGGTAACTTGAACAGTTTTACTGGTAAGACTGTGTCATATCAGAGGAATGAAGAAACGAAAACCACGAACGCTATCTACTGGAGTTTAGGGTTAATCCACTGGTGTTAGAGTTAAAATTTCAACTATCAAAATATCACCAAACAGGCAATTGCTTCGTTCAAATGAAGAAGAGTTGAAGCAATTTTCACCCGTCATGCCTTGACGGGTGACTTTCTAGTTTTCAAATAAAATGGCATAAGTACAAATGTACATATTTTGTTGAAATATATTACAACGCTTTAATATTTTATTAAATTATCGCATGCCTTTTCCAAGTAATTTCTAGAACAGTTTTCGTTTTCCGTTTTTCTTTTATTGTACCCTTTTTATTAATCGAAAATATATCACTTATTTTCAGGACAGAGGTTCACCCATATTTGGAAACTTTGTATGTGATAACTTCCAGTTTAATGTTAATTTACAAACTGACAATAGTTAATTTACCACTTAACATAAACTTTTTGTTAACTAATTTTAACTAATGACTCTATTAATTTCAATTATTAATTAGTTTTAGTTAATTATCATATTTTAATGATCAGTTTTAATTGCATTTATCTTAGTCTTGTATAATTATCAGCTACTAATTCTGCTTTAGCATACCTCCTCTTTTGAAGTCCGTGCAACCTTGGACCCCCCCCCCCTTAACAAAGTTCTAGCTACGTGCCTGGTGAAGTTGACCACCCTTGTAAGTTGACCACCTGTCTAAGTTGAGCGCTGTTTTCAGGCACGGGGAATTAGCCCTACTCATATAAATCAACCTCTGTAAGTTGACCACCTGTTTAAGTTGACCACTAAAGTTGTGCCACCGCGAGTGATCAACTTACACAGGTTTCACTGAATAAACTTTTTAGTTCCATGTTTGAAGGCTTTCCTCAACCCTATATCATCTCAACTCCCTGTCGATAGCGACAATTGTTGTATTGTTGGCTATTTTTGCTTTTCGTCTGGCTGTTCAAGACTTTTCTCAAGTTAAATCTTAAAGTAACATTTTGGCACAAGAAATAAATGGATTAGGCTGGGTTTTTTTCCATTTTAATGCCACTTTGATGCATATAATGGCGTTTTTTTTTTTTAAATTTATTTATGTTGACTGGCCATTTACTCATTATCCAATCGACCAGCAGGAATCTCGCCAAGCATTTTTTGCTAAAAGATTTCAACAGCTAAGGCATTTGGCAATTTTTTCAATTGTCGCTGTTTTTGAAGCTAAACGACAAAGCTTTTCGATGAAGATTTGTAACACACAGTTTTACAAAGTAGGGAGGAGGAGCCTTATCCAAGGTATCCCAAAACGATTACCGTATATTTGGTAACATTTTAAATCGCAGTAAGAACACACAATAATTGAAATTTACCAAAATAATTAAAGCAAGTATAGGGGAATTACGGGTGGCTACCTTTTTTTTGAACAGTTTGTACTTCAGTAGTCATATAGAGCAAGTTTCAGAGTTTCAGACTATTTTCTAAAAATGTACGCCTCCCAAGACACTCTTCTTCGCCCACTAGGGAGGTGTGCAGTGTGCACCTCCCCCGCCTCAGTTTGAGAACCCCCGCCTTAGAGCTATCAGAAAAACCCTTTTAAAACTTGCACCCCAGTTTGTTTTGACGTGCAATGGCGGATTTAAAATATCGCAAATGTTGCAATTGCGCGAGAGGTCTCATGACCACAAGGGCCTCGCAGGAGTTACAAAAATGCTTATGATAAGTGTTTTACAAGTTCCGTGATAGAGAAAGAGGACCTCAAAATGTATTTCAACAGGCCCCAAACTTGTAACTCCGCCGAAGCAATGCAGAGAAAAGACTGCATTACTGTAATTCATATTACAAATATCGAAAAATTAAAAATTAACGTGGTTCAATGGAAATCTAACAAAAAGCCGGTTTTGCCATCTCATATTTGTTTCCAAGTTGGTCTCCAATTCAGCAATATATCACCAAATGATCAGTTTAAGAAGCTATATTAGTTTTGCATTGAAATAAGTAGTTAATAGACACAAAAATATGAGTAAACAGGTATTTAGAGTACCCGATTGCAAACAAAAAGGAAAGTAAACAACTGGAACTTACGCAGACCCCACATACGAAATTTTAACCTTCTACAGCTTACCATTTTTTAGTTATGACTTATGAAAGATACGTACATTCAGCCGTAAAAAACAATGCAATAATTAACTTGTTTGTACCTATACTCCGGTATACCCAATATCGAATACCGGTATTTTGAGCAACTTTGCAATTTCGTAATACCGATATTTGCTGAGGTAAAATGATGGTATTATCGGTATTAACAGAAAATAATAAATAGTTTAAATTTAAGAATTTTTAGTTGAACTTATTAAATATCTACTTATATTTTAAATGTATATTTCTTTTCCATGATGCAGAACCAAAATCAATCTATTGATGTAAAAATTTGGCTTCTAAAGCACGAACTAACAGAATATCATTAAACAGAAGTAGCGGAAAGATTACAAAATGATGCTATCATTACTAGATGGTGAGATGAATCGTATTTTCGGGCACTTTTGAGCACCAAGTTTTTTTTTTTCCATTCCCGGGATCACTCACTTTATCCCTTTTGTGAAAGTTAAATTCGAGTGTAATTTTGAATGCATTTGTCCTGTGAAAAATTAATTCCAACCATATTGAAGTAATAGTTTGATTTTTTAAAAATATATTTGTCTCAACTGTACTAAATTTTGACAAAACTTTTTCTTGATAGCATAGCAAATGGTAATTTGTTGTCAATAGTATCGGTTTGTTGTCCTGTCTTGCTCTCTTTGGCTTTTCACTTGAAAGATAATATTTTGAAATTGCCTTAAATTTTGCATAAAGGTCAAGCTTAATCAATTTAAACATACTTTGAGATATTTATACAATTATAATTGTAAAGAATGTTGAAGGAAAAAAAAGCGAAAACTAAAAATAGAAACTAACCAAAGAAAATTTAGTCAATTTTATCGTAAATTTCAAACCAAACTGCTAATAAAAAGCAAACACAAACCTCTCCTTTTCAAGAGAAAATGATGTTAATATTGGAAAAGTATCGTCTCTCGAAAAGAAATTACAACTATCTATGCATTTAGATAATAATAATACACACAATACAAAAGAAGAAAAAAAACACACACAAAAGCATTTATCCAAAAATAGCAAGCAAGATACCGAATTATTTGAAGGTGAAGGACTGCTAGACAACTAGAGGAGATGAATCGCACATTGTCAACAGTATCTCCCACCTGAGTGAATTCAGAAAGAGTATTTTCAACTGTAGGAAAGTTGAGGACTAAAATAAGTTCAAGGCTTAGACAATTCAATAAATGCATTATGTTTTTTACTATTGATTTTTTATTATGACATTAGTTCCTTCATTTGATATTTGTTCACAATACGTTTTCATAAATAATACAATTTTTGTACAAAATTATGAATCGCGGCAACGAAACAATATGTTTTCAAGCCTTTTTTGAGAAATTTCAAATCCTGGTATTAATACCGGTATTCCGATATTACGTTTTAAAAATACAGAACACCGGTATAGAATTTTCGGTCCAACATTGCAATCCCTATTTGTTCCTGAATGTAGAATTAAAAATTCTTGCAATGGTGACTAGAATAGAAATTCAAACTGAAATTCAAGTAAAAAATTTTGTATGAAAACAATACTGCCGTGTGCAGGTAAACGGCAGGATCTGCAGAAATGAGTTTTCGAGATATTTAAAGAAACGCGCTTTGGACTCAATGCTAACAATAGGAAAATGTTGAAATTGGACGGCTTTTTTGCGCCTTTTTTTCAGCGGAAACCAAATAAACGTGCTTGTACAATAAGGATAACGTACAATAAATGACAAAAATGCAAAAAAAAAAAAAAAAAAAAAAAAAAAAAAATGAAAAATGAAAAATTTGCAGTTACTGCCCTTTACCTGCATACGGCAGAATACTTTGTATAAGTAAAACAGCGAGTCCTTTACTTTGTATAAGTAAAACAGCGAAGATCCTTTTTTTTTCGAAAACATTGGCCAATTCCATCGGCTTTTCGATGTTTTTTAAGGCCAATGGGCCGATGTTTCCTCCAAGTTAGCATCGGCCGCCGATGCCGATGGCTAAATTGTTGAGCCATCGGCGCCGATGCATTGGTAAAGTCCTAATGGTGTCGGAGAATCGTAGAAACACGGTAACCCTGGATGTAATTCTTTCTTTCATGTTATAAATCTTTCTCGTCTATCTGTGTAGTTGAATCAAGATATTAATGACCTTTTTTTTACTGACGATTCTAACATCATTTTAAAAAAATTGTTTCAAAGAATTAGTAATTGCAAAATCATTTTTAGCATTTGTTATTATATTTTTTTCTTTATTATTTATAAGATTAATAATTGACCATCTACAGTAGTAGGAATTACACAAAAGTGAATAAATTTAATGAATTATTAGTTACATACATCAGCTTGGGTTTTCTTGTCTATATATCTTTGGAATTTCATGAGTCCGGGTTTTGCGAAAAACCTCCTTGTTAGTCCTGGATCTGATACATGTGAAGCACTTGATACTCGAAAATGTAATTAGCACAAGAAAAAAAAATTCATTTTAAATGAAAAAAAATTCTTTTGAATCACAATTTTATAAATAAAACATAGCTGTCATTTACGAAGAAACTTTTCAGTTTAGGATAAGCACATTCAGCGGTATTCATGAAATGCAATTTTATGTAAAGCATGCATAAAAACAAAAAGGAACAGAAAAGAGAAAAATATCTACGTTATATTTTTACTTGCGACACCTAATAGAGCAGGAGCAGCTGCAACACGACCAGTATAAGTTAATATACACAATAATATTACTTTCTTCCAAACACAGATGGGAAAGTTTTCCTATGTTCATAAAGGAAAAAAACGCGATGAAGTAAACATCTGCTACTTGAAAGAAATTGCTTACTTCAACTCCTTGCGGGGATAAAAATCAATTGCAAACTATTTATTAGCGCTTCGTCACGTGAAACAGCGTTTACCTTTTACGGTTATCGAGGAAGGTGGACTTTTAATGCTCCCAAGTATATTGCGCATCGTTATTATTTTAATAGTTTTTCAGAACTGATCGTTTGAGTACTTAATTTCTATGGATTTCTAGTCTTCGTAAAGAAAACTAGAAAAAAAAAATTAAATTTGAAAAAAAAAAATGGGAAGGATATATTTTAAACTGAATTAAAATAAATAAATATCTATGAAATTAGAAGGGGAAAAAAGTAAAAAAGTAAACTCTCGATTATCGGTGGTCGGATTATCCGCGGTTTGGATTATCTGCGAGTCTTCTAACAATTTCTTTTACTTCCTTTTACAAAAAAGGTAGTATTGTATTCGTGAAAAAAATTTCACTCAAAAATTGACCTTACTTTCCATTTTACTCACCCCCGAATGAATATTGAGTTTTTTTTCCACTGACCACACGTGGATAAGTGCCAAGGACGTATAGAAACGCAAAATATCCATAATGACGATTCCCGAGTTAATTACAACGAATTTTCTCGTGACGTCTGTATGTACGTATGTATATGTGCTTATGTGCGTATGTATGTAGCATAACTCAAGAACGGAATGTCCTAGAAAGTTGAAATTTGGTACGTAGACTCCTAGTGGGGTCTAGTTGTGCACTTCCCCTTTTGGTTGCATTCGGGTGTTTGTAAAGGGGTCTTTTGCCCCTTTTTTGGGGGAAATCATTGTTAATTTCGATGTAAACTCAAGTGGTGTTATAATTTGGCGGTCACTTGGCGATATATCGCCAGTCTTTTAGTCACCAAGTTTTGTCGCCAACTTGGCGACAAATTTGACGAGTTTTTTTTAAAAATATGTTTTAATTTGGCCACTGTTGGTGATATTTAGAGAGCAGACTATTGAATCACATTACAATTGCCAGTAATGGGGAAATGACATTAAATTGGAGTAAAAAAAGGAAGTCATGTGATGCACACATCAGCTAGTTTCTTTTTAACTTGTGATAGTCTTATTGTTCGCTTTCAGATTTTACATATCTTTTTATGTTCATAGCTAGTAGATGCAATGTAGCAATGTTTTTAGTTATAATTAAAATGTATGTGTGAGTGTTATTAATATTTTTAGTTATTATATACACTAAGTATCGTTATTTACCCATTATTTGGATTATCTTCGGTTTTCGCTTATCCGCGGTTTCCGTGCCACCCTATTCCGCGAGTAATTGGGAGTTTACTGTGTAAAAGAAATAAAATAATAGTTTAAAAAACTAAAAAAACATGCTTTTGGAGCAAAATGAACTAAAAAGTAAAAAATAATCTTTGGATGACAAGTATATAAAGTAATTGACCAAACACTTAATTTTACTGTGATAAAAAAAAGCGTGGGGGGGGGGGGGAGCTGCCTATTTACATTTTTGCATGGATAACAACAGGAAGAAATTTAAGACAACTGATAAGAAAGCCCCCACCCTTTTTCTGACGATTCGGCCAAAATATCATCATTCGGCAGAAATTTGTGTTCGATTCGGCAAAATTATCGTTATCAGGTGACAATTTGGACTTTCATTTGGTCAACTGAGAGTTTCCTTCCTCTTAAAATTTTTAATTCAGGGCTCCCCTGGACTGGCTCATCATTTGGGCAATTAGGGGAGTGGTCTATTGCCCCTCGTCCATCCAAGACGTTTGAAGCAATGTAATTCTGAAATGATATATAGCGGCATTTACCCAACTAAACACCAATAACTTTCCCTTTTCAAACGGCTCCCAAGGAAGATGTTCAAACTCAGTCACAAATTTACTACAGCCGAACTCATTGATAAGTTTAAAAATTGAAGCAACTCTCAATTTAGAGTTTATTTATTTAAATTATTCATTAGTTTTATTTTAAACATTTTTTATTTTGAAAGGGAGGTGGCAGCTGCCCTCCCTCGCCCCTCTGTGGAAACCCCCATGTAATAACCGTATGTTCGGAGTCTGAGCGCAGCTCCTAAAGAACTTTCAGTGCATCCAAAATGCTTGGCGCCTCTCCACGCCATTGCAAAAGAATTAGTAATTAATAAAAAATGCTAGAATAAAATTTATGGATGAAAGAATTAGCTGTAAAACGTTAATCCTACAGATAATATCAAAAGAATTGAGTAAAATGAGTGATCAAACGCAAAAGAGAGAAGAGCAAAAGAATCACGTAGCTCTAAGTGAAGATGACTTGAGCTAATGATAAAATCCCTTTCTAAAACCTCCAAACAAAATACATGACACCAATAGCATGCTTGCAACACTTGAAATAAAACAGACCAGCCCTGCTTTTCCCTATAAATTGACCACTTTCATCCCCAAAAAGGGAGAAACAAAAAATGTAAACACAGGTGTTCGTCCCTGAACGCAGAGCTGAAAAGTGTTACTTGAAAGCTCCAATGGCGCAGAGTGACCGCTGGTGTAACACCTAGTATTCTTCAGTGATTTTGAGTTTGTTTCTGATTTAAGAGTTATAAATATGTATACAATAAATACTTTAGGGTATAGCAAACGAAAAAACATCGGAATTATTTTTGTAGAATTTTTTTTATTTCGGGAAAAAAATTATCCAACTTTTTTTTGAAAAGCGACGACTTAAAACAAAATGTCATGGTTAATTATTTTTGATCATTTTCTTTAGTGGCGTCATCTAGAGTTATAAAAAAGAGTTAAAAGAACACTTTAATCCAATTTTTATGCACTTATTGATTAATTCCAGGGCTTGAGAAGTGGTTAAATTTAGGTGTTACACCTACGGTAACACTGAAACGCAAAGGGTTAAAGAAATCATGGAATAATATTTTCACACGAAGTTACGACCAAAACAGAACGAGTCTACTTTCCCGTACATCGACATCGACTTTCTAGCATCTGATCAATATTTTCGTAATTAGCGCAGACTGCAAATTATGTCAAACATACTTTTTAAACATTTTTAGCTGATTGCTAAAAACATAATATTCCTCTCTCATCTGATGAAATAGATACGTAAAAATAAATAAACGAACAAGTAAAGTAGTAGCACCTTTTAAACAATGCAGCTAATACATTTTTTTTAAATAAAAAAATATTTAACCCTTTTCAAAATAAATAAATAAAGAGTAAAAATAAAGAGCATATCAAGAAAAATACATTTTATAAAAATAAATAAATAAAACAAAACAGATCCTTTGTTGCCCTTACTTTTGGGTAATAATAAAGCGCCTCTGTCTTTTTCCCCCGTTGCCAAAAATTTAAAGAAAAAAGCTAATTAGAAAACAAATAACGAAATAATGAAATGAACTGTAAAATAAATAATCTTCGCAAAAAATTGAATTGTCTGCGCAGCTCTTTTTATTTTCGGTTAAAAAAATAACTATCAACGGGACCTCTGGCCCTCAAACTATGAAGGACTGCGTGCCAGGCGCCTTGCCTTCAGAAGAGAACACAATAGATGGTGGTGCCATCTATGGACAGTTCGAGAAAATTTAGAACCGGGCCAAGAGCCGAATCACTTTCTGGTCTGGAACCCCCAGAGGTATCGTTTCACTTGGAGGACATTGTGACAACGAACATATTTAACGTCGCCCAGTCAACATTGATGACGACGGTGAATCTTCGACCAGCGAGGATCGAATCCGAGAAACTCCGGCCCCAAATACAATGCCTTATCGGTCAGGCCACATCGGCCCCTAAAAAAATAAAGCGATCCAAATTTCCTTTTATTTCCCGTTGCTAAAAACAGAATAAATAAATTAAACGTTTTGAATGAAAATGAAAGCAAATCATCTCAACACTCATTATTTCACAGTAAAAACTAGGGCTGCGGAGTCGGAGCCGGACTGGATTTGGGATAAAAGAGTCGGAGTTAGGAGTAGAAGTCTTTCAAATTCCAATAATCGGAATCGGCCACTGTCCCTTCGAGTCTGTTTCTGCCAAGGCTGCGGAGTAAGAGTCGGAGTCAGACTGATTTTGATGTCCTAGAGTCGGAGTTGAAGGCCCTAAAATTCTTGAAACAGAGTTTGACTCCGCAGTTCCAGCAAAATATTTGCGCTTTGAAATCATTTCATTTTAATTCAGTCAGAGGCGTAGCTAGACCCGACTTGGGGGGGGGGGGTACTTTTATTTCATTATATATATATATATATATATATATATATATATATATAGAGAGAGAGAGAGAGAGAGAGAGAGAGATAATGTATATATATATATATATATATATATATATGTGTGTGTGTGTAAACTCTTTTTTTAGTATTAAAAAAATAATAAGAAGGAGGGGAATTTACATACTTTGGAATGGGGTGCCCCAAGTTCAATACTTGTGTCAAACAAAACAAAAGCAAAGATTTTTTTTAAATTAATTAATTAATTAATTTTTTAATGTTTTGGAAAATTTAACTTTTTTTCCTTTTTTCTCCATTTAATTTAAAGTGAAACTTTTCTAGCAACGGGTCTTGTCAAAACCAGTCTATCCAAATCAGGGGGAAAATCAAATATCTGATGGGCGTGTTCCGTTCATTTCAGTGTGACTGCTTAATTTAGAGGCTAACACACATCTACAAAAGCTGGCATCCTTGAAAGCTAATAGATGCATCCATTTTTTCGCCTGTAAACTAGATGTTTGACTTTCAATCTCATCGGTAGTCAGACTATTTTTACTAGTAACTTGGTTCGCATTAAAAGCATGAAATGAAATAAAAAAAGACTTCTTGATTATAACCTGAAAAATAGGGGTGCGACATCGATGTCGATGTTTTGGAAACATCGATGTTTTTGTTAAAACATCGATGTTTTTAACATCGATGTTTTACTTTCGATGTTTTCGGAACATCGATGTTTTGGTTTCGATGTTGTTTCGATGTTGATGTTTTTGTATTATAATTAAAAATTATAGTAAAATTTGCTCCAATTTTCTCGCTAGGTAATTTAGTTTACGTATGGAATTGCTCCAAAAATTTCATTTATTTGCGCACATTTAAAAATATCGATTTTTCTGTGTAAAGGAAGATTTTTGGGAAGATCACTACAAGATGGTAAAAGATAACTGGAGGGTGAGGAAGAAGTCAAAGCTATTGGAAGAACTCGACACTGGTAGTCTGTTGCCAGAACTTGCAGTCGATTCTAAAACTCCAATTCTTAAACTAAAGGAGAATCCTATATATTACTACGCTGAATATTATAACTGTACAAATTCAGAGCTGTTAAAAGTTGTGTCGAAGTATTTGATAGTGATGGCGACTTTTGTTTTTTCTCTGCCTGGTGGAATAGTCAGCGAAAAGAGAAATGCGCTTAAACACCAAATATTGAGGGTTACTTATACGTCTACCCAGGAGCGGATACAGACTAACATTTTAGGGGGCTCATGCTAAAGAGTGACCCTCACCCCTCCTCCATGAATAAACTTATGGTTTTTGGTAAGAAAAATTTCTGAAACTGATTAGGTGTTTAAAAAATACCACATCGGTCAGAGATATGGCACCGAATAGGACAAAAACCTCATGAATAAATTTTATAAACAATTAAAAGAAGTAGTATTTCAAGTATTTACGTTTAAAAGTAATTCAAAAACTGAAACAAAAACTGAAATCATTCACATTTTATCCATAAAGTGTTTGAATACAATGCGAACGGATAATATTGTCGACGTTTTAGGCGGAGGAGGGGGGGGGGGGGGGTAATGATCCCTATGACTCTCTTTTTGTATCCGCCATTGCCTAGGTGGGCACCCCTGCGAGAACCTATGTGTAATCAGGTCTAACACGACACTCAAAGTTTACATTTCTTGCACGATAATAAATCCTAAACACTGATTTAAACTAATAAACTATTTACAGCACATTAAAAAAAAAAAAAAAACTCAGCACGACTAAAAACTGAACTATCTAAAAATTACAACAAAAAGAAATTCTAATCTATAGACTTTACAGAAAAAAAATATTTACGGACTCAAATGTTTTATCGATTGAAGCGATGCCTGAAGCTTTGGATATGGTTTTACAAAAACTGTCGTTGATTAAATTTGTTGCTTATAAAAAGCAAACGGGCGTCAGACACTTCTTTATTATTTTTCATTATACTGGCTCCTGAACTCAGCGCCGCAGACTAACTGTCTCAAGAAAAGCTATCTTTACAGTCTACATATTTTAAATACATATGCTATAAATAGAAAAGTGACAGTTAATACCCCCCTCTCCCCCCCCCCCAAAAAATCGAGAACTATTTACTGTTTCTTATCATGGTTTCGGTCCGACTTTTTTTTTCAAGCAGTCTACAACAAAACTACAAACTATTGCCGCAGATTTTGATGAGAGGATGGGGTCATGACCCCCATGATCCCCCCTCCTCCTTGTATACACTTCTTACGGTTTCGATCAAGTTTTTTTATTTTTTCGAGCAAACATTCAAATAATGTTGCGGGTTGGGGGGGGGGGGGGGTTATGACCTCCTCACTCGTATCCGCCACTGTGTCTACCCTCAACACACCGTCCCTCAATTACTCACAATTTGTGTTTAATTATACTGCATTAACAGTTCAAAACATATATCTTGCTCTTAATAATAATTGTTAGAATTAATTTTGTACTTTTAATATAATTTGCACGACTCTTTCTCATCATACAACTGACTGTAAGTGCTATGATATATTTTTTCCGCAGATTTAACTAGTTTGTATTAATTGTTGCATGTCTTATTATCACTTTTTGTCTTATTATAGTACCAAGCTGTTGCGAAATTATTCCTATTAAATTGTATTTATGATTTGCAGTTCAGTAGTTTCAATATATTCGTGGGGTTCCTATTCTTTTGTATTGCTTAAATTAGACGCAATGCCAAAAAAATTCCCTGATCCATTAAGAAACATTTGTTAGAGATTATCATCTATGTAAGTTTGTAGTGTAGTATACTAAAAAATGTATGTTAAATGTTGGCAAAAAGATCGATGTTTTAAAACATCGATGTTCAGAAACATCGATGTTTTTTGGTCGATGTATCAATACCATCGATGTTTTAATTTCCAACATCGATGTTTTGAAACATCGATGTTTTGCCATCGATGTCGCACTACTACTGCAAAAAATGAAATGGCTTTTCATATCGTTATATTTATATGTTGCTTTTTATATGTATTTACATTTATGCTAGTTCTAAAGCAGTTAATAAAATTTGAATTAAAAAAGAGGGAAGAAATATAGGCGGGGTAGAAAGTTATTTACACAAAGCTGCATACCATCTGTTCTCCTCTCAAGTTTTTATTTTTTATTTTATTAGCTGCTTTAGAATTTACATAAATATCTATTTGAGAGAGCAACAACAATTTTCGGGTGGTATAAACAGAAGTCTTGTTTATTTTCTACTTTTTAATGCGAACCAAGCTAATAGAAATAGTACAGAACAGTCTAGATTCATTTCGTTTTTAAACATTTTATTCCTGTAATGCTATGCAGTTTTTCTTTTAAATTAAAATAAAATTTCCTTCAGAAGGGTTCGATGGGATTAATGCTGCTTCAGCAGACTGTACTTCGTTTTCTTCAGACGACGTTAACTTTCTCTTTTTAGAGCAACCATTTTCGTCATTTACATTTTTTTCTTTGGGTTTAAAAAAAGCTTGTTATCGGTTTTGCTCGCTTCATTATACAACAACGTTCACTTAGAATATACTATTCTAAATAGTTCAGACTGCACGTTTTTAAAAGAATACGCAGTAAATACTGGCTGACATTTTCGACAAATCGATGTGATTGCGGTGGATACTCTGGTTAGCAAAGGTTGTTTTGACTATGACAGCACAACGCCAACAAAAACCTTGTCTCGAATTCCGGTTATGCTATCATTTTCAGATTCGAAGCCCAATGATCTTTAAAGCAGCAAGCAAAAGCATTTTCTTCAACTCGAAACAGAAAGGGCTGAGGGGGCAAAAAAGGAAGAAATGCGTTCCACAAATAGGTTTTCTAGGAAGATTAACAAAAGGACAGTCGTTTAGAGCACTTCCTTGGAAGAAGAGTAAAGAGAGAAAATTCACAGGTTGAGTATTAGTTGCATTATGGATGAGTATTTCAAGTTCATGGTTAAAGGTCATTCAAGTTAAAAGCCATTTTGCTCTGTTATCTGGTTTGGTACTGTTCTTTGGTCGCTCTCTTTCTTAAAATTATGATTCCTTATAGAAAACCGAGATGATAGGAGTGAAAAGAAAGTTTAAGATTTTTTCAAGTAAAGAAAAAAGGAAAATCCTAGAATATTGGCCAGGTTAGATTTGCAGCAATTGCTTACCTTAAGAGGATAAATAACTAATCGAAAAAAAAAAAAAAAAAAAGAGAAGAAAAAAAATCAGGCACCAAAAATCAATAAAAGACTTTCTTGAAAAAGATATGCTTACAGTTTCTTTTACTGTCAAAATGATTCCTTAAACTGGCAATAAAGCACTTAATAATGTAATACTAGAATAAATAGCTATCAAAACTAATACAAAGGAATTTTGATCAAGAGCCCATATTGTCTTTAGTATCGACGCCCTCGTATCTTAAAACCTCTTTATCTCGATTTTTTTCCTTCCTGTAAAATTCGAAATATACAGATTCAACTGTATATGTAATATTTCCACTGCGCAGCTCATAAAATTAAACACATTTAACAATTTGCAGAATTTATAACAAAAAAAGGCTACATATACGTGGATTTAACAAATCAATCTCATTTCTAAAGTGAAGTGTGAAATTTCACTCAATTATCAAAAAAATGTCGTAGCAGAGTGAGGAGTGGGGCGTCTTTACGCTTGAGGGTCACTCATGGAGCTGATTTTCAATAGCACTGGGGGGGGAGGGAGTGAATTTTTGACCATTGTTATTCAGAAAAAAAGTCGTTTTGATTTTCTTTTTCCTTTTCTTATCTTTTTCTTTTCTCTTCTCTTTTTTTCTCTTCTCTTTTTTTTCTTTTCTCTTTTCTTTCTCTCTCTCTCTTTCTCCTTTTTTTGAGACAAACATTTCGGGGGGGGGGGGGTTGTCCCCCCCTTAGCTACGCCCCTGAATTCAGTCATATTTATCTCTGACTTGTGTCAATCGTATGTCTTCGAGAGATGGTATTTCGATTTTTATTAATAACTTTCTTCCTGTTTCTTGAAACTAAAAACATATTCAGAATTTGCACAATTTTTTTCAATGTTTTGGCATCTTCTCTTGTAGGCATCAATATTAAAAATGTTTGAATTGCTCAAAAAATGCCCTTAAAAAAACTAAATAAAAAAAATATTTTCTATAAATCTTCATCAAGAGCTTTTTCCAACAAAGTTTGTTTGAAGCAAATCCCTCTTTAAGTGTAGGTTCTATGTCTGCCTTAAATTTATCCGTAGACGCTATTGTTAAGTATCTTTGAACTATTTAAATTTGAACAAATTCAAAAAGTGAAGTATGGGAATGAGGTGCCCTCGTCGAGATCTTTCGAATGAAAAAAAGTTTGTTCGAATCGGATTATTCACTCAAAAGTTATTAGGGAGAGAGAGAGAGAGAAGGGGAGGGGGATGCAGACAGACAGACAGACCAATCGAATGACAAACAGACACACATTCTTCCCATCTCAAAACCGTACTTTCCAATTTAAAATTTTTTCAATATTTATGTTGATCATTTTATTTATTTTTATTTTTTTTCCGTTTCAAACCATTTTTTAGGATGCATTGAGACTTTCTTCTTGCTTTTTTCTTTTTTTTTTTGACTTTTACGGGAAAGTAGGCTAAAAAGCAAAGAACAGATGTAAAAAGTAACGCGAGTAAATATTGATTCAATTAATAATAAATATACGTTAACACAAAAAAGAATATATTTTGTAACACCAGCAAATAGATAAAATTTCAATGAATGTTTGTGTTAAAAGGAAAGGGGTGTCGAAATGTTGAAAACAAGTGTGACATCATTAATGGGCAGCCCCTAATATTGACATTTTTTTTCAAGTTAATTAATGGAAGCTTAGTTTAAAAATTACATTACACCCACAAGATTCAATAGGGACACTCATCCAATTTGATTATTGCATTAATATTGTTTGTACCAACATGAAATCATCCATTCTAAATAATATCCATCACAAGAAGTCCTTGAAAAAGAGCATTCGGGATTAAAGTGATTTAGAAATAGAGGCTTAACTTTAAAAGCTTTTCGGTTGGACCTCCCAACATTCTAAAGAAAAACATCAATTTAAGCCCCCTTGCTAATAAAGTTTCCAAGAAAAACGGAAAGGAAACAGACTGATGACGCATCTTATATATACAAGAGTTTACGGAACAAAGAGGGGGGGGGAGGGGGGGGGTCTGAGAGGAAGCTCGATTTTTCCCGTTCTTCTCAAATCAGATAATCCATGGAGATGGAATATGGAAATGAGGTGGAAAATCTTTCATCTCCTTCTCCAGCTTTGAGGTTTTCCGATAGTAGGTCTCTTACTCTTCTAAAAGAAAATAGGGGAAGAGAAATTGAATTTTCCTAAGCCTTTTGTTCTGCTTCCCTAGCTTTGGAATTTTATTATTATTTTTTTTTACTCCAGCTGTAGCTTTCTTTACCCTCACAGCGACTCGAAATCGGACGCGTATTTACGTTGTCGGAAACACAAAAGATCAGGCTTTAGTCGCTGTTTCATTATCATAAAAACACGGACATTTTGCTTCATTAGCCTCCATTTTGTTTTGATTACACGCGCTGTAACATTTATTTTCCACGTTACATAGTATTTCTAAATGTTGTTTCCAAATTTCATTACCTATCGAAAGATATTAACGAAGAAAAATTCCTTGTACGAATTATGTTGCGTTTTATATGATGGTTTTTGTATAAATACTCATGTAGGGGCAAGAAATACAACCAATCAGTTCAATCGTAAAATTTTGAGGTTTTCTTATAAACAAAGTATACAGGGAGCGGAAAAATGCTGTCACTGTTAAACTCGAGCTGAAATGTAATATGGTTAGCGAAACGTTTAGTTTTAAAAATTAATGTATTGGCAAAATTTGCACAAAAGTCTCTTGGACTATACGGTGGCAGCAAGTTGAAAGAGCTGATACTTAACTTTTTTTCTCTAATAGGGCTGCTCTAAGATATTCTCTATTTGCAGACCTAGTGCGATTCCCCCGAAAAGGTATCTAGTCTTTCATTTGCTATCATACGTCAAAGGCACAGAGAATTTTGTCAGCCAGTTTTACACCAGATGGTGGAATCTGGACTATCTTCGGTGCGAAACTGCACTAGGGATTCAATTTTGCCGAGAGTACTCAAAGCAAAACGAATACTCAAGGGATTTTTTAACATGCCGCATAATTATACGACACGGTCGCTGATGCTTTTCTGCTCAGATACTTATCTAATCCTTTGAGTTAGACTTATTAGATTTTAACACACGTGATTTTAATAAGTGCTTTGAAGCTGCTGATAGACAAGAACGTGTTGTAATTTCTAGAAAAACACTTTTTCAAATTACTCTGCACGCATAATGTTATCTTCAGATCGGTTTGAAATACTTATTATGTCTGATGTCACATGAATGACCCGTACTGCTTATTACTTTTAAGCGTGAGTTAATTTTGGAGAACATAATCTCGCATTGATCGTTCGCCCGTCAAAGTATTACAAAGTACTAGCTGCTGGAAAGCAGGCACTTTCGCAATGACGTATCCTCATTCGTATCACATTATTCATCCGATGCCATTTCATTGGGTAGAAATCAATGCATAACATTTGGAAAAAAATTGCCAAATCTAGGCTCAGACACAGTGGTGGATAGATACATTTTGGAGCAATATATTTTGTAAAACCCCTTTGTCTATTACATTCTTAAAATGAACGAATTTGAGAAACTGTTTGATTGTTTACTAATAATTATTTTCCCTACTAACCTTTATTTGGATACATCACTTAGCGGTCATATGTAAAGTCTTTAAGGTAGGTGAACACACAAAATATGTTTTCCTTTAATATTCATTGCATCTTTATAAATTTCATTCTGGTCATTTATTACAATGTAAATAATGCTTTTTGATTTACAATTTAGGGAAAAATACATGTATTAATGGTTGGAAAATCACTTAAACTATTATGCATTGTCATGAACACTGAATAGTTTCCAAATATTTTGTTGGCAGCAATGTGGTACCTACAAAAAGGGCGTTACCGAGTTGAATCGAGTTTGTTCGAATGTTCTGTTCTATTTCAGAATGTCTCTTTTGCTCAACTTTATGTACATACTAGAAAGTCGCCGGTCAAGGTACGACGGGTGAAAATTGCATCTACTCTTCTGCATTTCCACGATGCAATTGCCTGTTTGGTGATATTTTCAGAGTTGAAATTTTAACCCTAACCCCAGTAGATTAACCATAAACTCCAGTAGATAGCGTTAATAGTTGACCACTTTTTTGCTTCTTCATTCCCCTGAAAAGACAGTCTTACCAGTAAAACAGTTAAGTTACCGGATCCAGTTCAGCCTTGTCACAATAAAGTCTTTCCCTGCATCAAATTATCATGCCGTGGCGCAAGTTTCGTTATTGATGACTTTAGCGTTACTCGATCATTCGCTATTATATATATGAGGATGTTCTAGCGTTCAAATTAAAGTTGTAACTTGTTTCAGAATGTGGAATTGACTTTGTTTTTTTTTCGATTGTTGCTTTTCCAATAACAGAAAAGCTATTTGTTAGTGAATTGAACATGCATTGTTATTACTGTTTCAGGATTCACGTTATTACATAGATTAAAGAAGTTATCTTAATTCAGAAATGGTAATGACAAACATCATTTTATTGTTAAAAAAATATGCAACGTATGTTCCTTCCCAACCCCCTCATCTATTTTTGATATTTTTGAGAAAAAAATCACATTATTCTTGCTTTAATTTAAATTGTATTTCCGTAGACATTTGCAATTTAAAATAAAAATTATGTCGATTACAAAAGTTCAGTTGAAATAAAATTACGAGCTCAACTGAAGCAAAAGCGCCAGGTTGAAAAATAATTTCTTCTTTAGATTTCATCGTTTTTTCTTGAACTCAGCAGAAAAGCATTTTGAAAAAAGGAAAAAAAGTAAGTACTGTGTGAACGAAAGAACTAATTTATTACAAAATAAAGCTAAAGATTTAAAATCGCTTAATTCGCTGAAGAAAACTTGTAAAGAAATATAGCGTCGCTATAATCTTACTTTTTAAAATTTTTCATTTAAAGCCCTAAACTAATTAGAAAATCTTAGAAAGTTTTTTTTTGTTCCTTTAGAAAATATTTTTCCCTAAAATAATTATCCTTTGCAATGTTCGTGTTTTTTTTCCTTTTTTCTTTTTGTACTGAGATCGTGAACAAAAGAACATAATAGAGTCCTCTTAAGAGCGAGCTTGGTGCATGATGAGAAATTAAAAATTATTGATCTCACTGCGAAATTTCTAGAAATAGTGTTGCAAGAGTTAAAAGAAACTTCAGAATTTTTTAGGCATTAAAAGAAAATTAATTAGCTGTCTCAGAATTTCTCAACATGAAAAAAAAATGTGCCTCCCATTGATAGAGCTTTTTTTGTTGTCTACAAGGAATGATTAAAACGCAATTGTTTTATCTTGTACGAAATTGAGTTTGACCCATGATAGACTTGCCAAAAGTCCCGGTTTGACCGGGACATTCCCGATTTTTAGACAAAATCGCGGTGTCCCGGCCGGTTTACTTCACGTCCCGGAAAAAGATAAATTTGATTACAAATGACCAAAAAGGTCTAAAAATAATTAACTGTGGGGGATTATTTAGGATAATTACTTTATCATTTGCAGCATTTAGGTGAAAAATTAATACCGGATTAACATGTGAGAATTTTTTACAACAAGGTTAAAACCAAAAGTGACCATCTAAAAAAGTCATATAAAATGAAAAGTATATCTAAACATTGTTCAAATTTTTATTCCTCATTCAAAGTGTTTTTTCTAACTAAAATATATTGTAATTATTTACAGCTAAGAAGTGAAATGTTCAAATTTTATTTGCGTCATAGCATTGAGAATAAACTGCAAGATAAAACACTGCAAAAATCAGCCAGAGTTGTGTAACCTTTTGAATGCTGGGGGGGGGGGGCATTCCGGTGTCTCGGTTGAACATTTCAGAGATCCGGCAAACCTTCCCATGAGCAAAGCGTACAGTCTGGCCACCGATGAGATGGAAAGGAAAACATCCGGTTTGCAGGCGGAAATGGACGCATCTATTAGTTTTCAGGGATGCCAGCGGGGGGTTTGCAGATGCATGTTAGCCTCTAAATTAAGCAGAGTCACATTGAAGTTAATGGAGCACGTGCATCAAAAATTTTTACTTTCCCCCCTCATTCAGATAGACTCGTCTTAACTGTTTTTTTTTTTTTTTTTTTGCCAATTCCATATCATGTGTAAGCAGACTGTGCTATAGTTGGTGCAAACCTAATCTGGTTCAATATTTCTAATCGTTCTATCGATGTGCTAAGTTTTATTAAAATCGGAGATTTACACTTGGGCAGGGTTACTTGTTATAGACTAATTTTGCACATTAAAGTGCACGTAAAAATTTAGGTTGGCTAGTTGTCTCATTTACAAGCACGGTGATATGGTTAGCGATCACGCCGCGCAAAATGGAACTCTGCGTTCGAGGAGGCGGGGCGAAGTGCCTTCTCATGGAAAACAGAATATACACATATTACAAAACTAGCGGCGTTGTCCGGCATTGTGCGGTCTACCTTGAAAATAAAAGTTATACCAAGAGACGCATGTTCAACAATCAGGCTTATAACAGAGAAAAAAAATGTAGCGTAAAATTTTCCCTTCAACTGGTAGAAAAGAGTAGATTTATGACTCAATTCTTTGAATTTTTTTTTAAATTCCGAAAATTCTGTCATTGTCATTAAAGAACGTCGTAAACTTTCTGTTTCACGGATTCTCTGACGAACCAACCCCCTGTATGTGAGTTTTGAGCATCAAAGGATCTCTGCCAAATTTGGCAAAGATTCGACGCAAACTGTGGATTTGTGTAAAGAAATCCCCCGTATGTGAATTCTTGCGTATCACAGGACCTCTATGCCAAATTTGGCAATGATGAGACGTGAACAATGGATTTGTAAAAGGAACACACACGCACACTATTTCGCACACACTTACATCCATTTTTATGTGTCCTTAGTCTAATTTTGTGATTGTATTAAAAAACAGTGCTTCTAAACCCGGAAGTTCTTTTCCGGACATAATGCATTTCTCATTAACAAACCTAATGCACATTTTACCATATGGTTTGAATTAGAAAATTTAACCATTTTCCGAATTCGTTGCTCATTTTCTCAAACTGAGCCTCAGCGCATTTATTTCAAATACCGTCTTCAATGTGCGCTAGAAATCATTCGTTTTTTTTTTAATTTAAAAAAAAGGCATCAGAAGTACTGTAATAAAATGAAAATATATTTGTGATTTTTTATTTAAATGTTTGTGAAATTTATTGAGAAACAAAAACTCATGGCCAAGAATAATCTAAATGTTTTCTTCTAGTTATCTTTATGATTTTAAATTCCAGAAGAAATCCCCACTGAAAGAAAAAGTAAACTTTAGGAGGCAACTTTTCAATTCTTCTGTTTTTATATTTTCACGAGTCTCCGAATGAATCAACAGTTTTCCCTCTCAATGCGAAATTCAAAGCATGCATGCAGCAGCTTGTAAAAGTAAAGAAATGAAATACTAATCGAATTCCACCACGTTAAATAAAAAGTACTCCCTCCCCCCGTACAGATATATTTGTAACTTTCAGCAGATAAGTAAAAAGTTCTCCAAGAGCAACAGCTGGTGCTGGCTTTTCCGCTTTTCCTTCAACAGCGTACGGTTTCCGAAGTTCCTAGTGTCTTTTTTAATGTCCCATCCCTACTTTAATCTGGCGTCAGGGAGTTGGAGTATCGGCTAAGTTGATATTAAATTATCGATGCGACATCTGCTGTTTTGGGGTGCCTAGACTTCTTAGCATAAGTAAAACTCAAGGTCATTGATTTCGGTTGTACGGTTCGGTTGGTTTAACGGAATGTGGCATTTCTCGATTTGATTACATGAGACGAAAAGAATGTTCTAAGTTTCTTTTTTTTTTTTGGTCTTATTCTATTTTTAGAAGTGTAGATGTGTATCATTTTGGTTCGGGGAGCATAGTTAAATATTTTATACTTCTTTTTTTTTTTTCATTTTGTTTGTTTAGTTAAACCTCGCTAATCATCACCGTACCTACCCTATTGTTTTTGCACATGTTCAACAAAATTTATATTTTGAACAAATTGATGAACAAATTTAAAAACCAATTCCCCTTGACTCAAACAAATTATACCTAAGAATAGTAGTGACATTGAATTGAACGTTAAGTCCGTTGAATTGAACAGACTTAAGATGAATCTCGCTGGTCAGAACACGGAACATTTTTTAATGAAGTAATTAAATTTTTTGCAGACAACATGTGAAAAAACGGCAAAGGAAATAAAGTTACAAACAAGATGTTGTTGTTATCTTTACTACAAACCCATTACATAAATACGAATTTTCAGTCTGCTTTTGAGATGCTTATTTCCAGCTATTTGGAATCACATTTGCAACCAAGGGCGCCCATATAAAGGGGGGAGGCAGGGGGCTCAAGCTCCTCCATTAGAATTTAGAACTTTCTAGCTTTTAGTACTTTTTTCTTTGCAAAAATGTAAAATCACTTCTTCTTCAGCCGTTAATGAATAAGTAATTAAATATGTTAAATTTTAATAACTTTAATCTGCCCTGAAATCAATTTCCATGGGGAAAATACCCTGCTAAACCATGGGGAAAATATCTGAGCCCCCCTACAATTCTGAATATGGGCGCCCTTGTTTGCAACTGAATGATCAGATCAGTTTTCAGTTTGCAACATTGAACTTAGCAATGGGGCACATACATAATACCCACAAGCACCTCAAGCAAAGAACACCCTGAGTCAAGTCAAATTTCAAGCATATATATATATATCCCTGAGTCAAGTCAAATTTCAAGCATACATATATATATATATATATATATATATATATATATATATATATATATATATATCCCTGAGTCAAGTCAAATTTCAAGCATATATATATATATATATATATATATATATATATATATATGCTTGAAATTTGACTTGACTCAGGGTGTTCTTTGCTTGAGGTGCTTGTGGGTATTATGTATGTGCCCCATATATATATATATATATATATATATATATATATATATATATATATATATATATATATATATATGTGTGTGTGTGTGTGTGTGTATTATATCGACATTGAATTCAACAGTGAACCACATATGACTCATAGGCCGCAGATTGAGCCAGTGGCCAGTGGCAGAGTTGCGGTTTTGGGCCCCGTCGCAAAACGTATTTGGGGATCTTTTTAAAGATGAACGGAATTACTTTAAATATTTTTCATGAGCCTTTTTCGACGCCTTTCTAAGGCCCCGATGTAATAGGGCCTTTCGCAATTACGAATTTTTTTGCGATATCCTTTACTTGGTTCAGCTCCACTGGAAAAGAACACTGGATCAAGTCACTTTTCAATCAAACAAAAAAAGTACCAAAAAAGAAGGAATAAAATCTAGAAGGTGTAGGAGCTATGATGCCATATGCAGAGATACAGATATACACATTAAACTTATATACATCTTTTTGCATAAATAGATACAAAAAGGACACTTAACACATTTTAAAGGAAAATGACAAAAACCATGCATTTTGAAAATGCTTTATACAGTGAAACCTGTGAATAACAACACTGTCTATAACAATAAACCTGTCTATAACGGTATTTTCCTTGATCCGAGCAAAATGTCAGCATTAATAATCAAACTGTCTATAAAGATAAGCTCTCTATAACAATACATTTTTAGATCTATACAGTATCGTTGTAGACAGGTTTTACTGTATAACTTTATTAACACAGAACTTCATAAAGACAACCAACGAACCCAAAAGAAATATAGTACTGCAAACGTTTTATTAATTTTTAATTCACCAATTTTGTATTAAAGAATTTTTAGAAGAAGTGGAAAAAAAATTAATATAAGAGTCACACGAACAGAGGCAAGATCACTTAATATTTTTTGTTCTTGTTATTTTTTATATTCTTATTACTTTTTGCATAAGTCCTAGCGATGTTATGAACAAACAACTAGCATCTGAAAAGATGAATTCAAAACTATTTTCGAGCGCACAGTTTTTATCTAAATATTTCCTCTTCCAAAGAAATTGCGCCGCTTTTCTTCCATCACAACCAAAAAATTACATTTGTTCAATTATTTCCACTATTTTTAAGTATAAAATACATAAAATGGAAATTCCGAAGTGTTGCCGAAAACTCAATTTTCTGATCTGAATTGGTTATTACCAAAACAAAACTAGTTCCTTAAATTGTATTTGCCGGAATAAGAACAAGAAAATATTGTTCGAAAGAACTTCCTTTTTCATATGAACACGATAAAGAATTTGTAAAACAAATTATCATGGGTGAAAATAGATTTCACGGAAAAGGGAAGACGAATTATTTCCAAGCAAAATCAATTTTGCATCTCGAATTTTCTTCTTGCTATTTAAGCATTAGAACAATATTTCTAAAACTTTTTACATTCTGTGCTACTATTTTTGAGACAAATATTGTTTCACTGCATAAAAGAAAAACCGGGAAAACTTGGTCTGCAACAATCTAAAAATGTTTCTGAAATATTCTGTGAAAAAACTAGTTTCGGGTAAAACATGTTACATGTATTTTACTGCATAATAATAAGTATGCACCTTGTTTTGCAGAATTGAGGGCATTCAGTTTTTTCAGTGGCAGTTCAATAGTTTTCTTCTGATATCTATTCCATTTAACTGTACTCATTTGAGTAATTTTTGTTTTTCTTTCTTCTCTCCCCCTCCTAAAAAATTAAGTTTTCGAGCTCTTATGTATGAAAACATAAAACTTTTCTGGTCCTAGATTTAAACTTTCTATCTAAAGTGTATAACCAGGCGGTTTCAAACGTTCAAACATATAAACTCTTTTTCAGAGAAAAATACCATTGTTGTAAATGTCCATCTATCCGACATTCTATTAACCAGAAAGTTGAAATAACCGTTATTTCTGCCGATTTTAATCATTTTCCACTCACTCACCATCAAGTTATAAATACATAAAAACTCTTCTGTCCCCAAATGTGAATTTTCCAGACTGTATAACAAGTTCTAGAAAGTGGTAAATTCTAAACCATGTAAAATTCTTTTGGACAAAAATTATCTGCGCAGTAAATGCTCATCTGTCCGTCATTCAAGTAACCGAAAAGTCGAAGTAACCGGAATTTCTGCTGACTGCCCTCATGTTCCCCTCACTCGAAACTGAGGAGTGGAGAGAATCTTTTCTAACCAAAAAGTGCACAGATCTTTGTTTTACTCCCTTTTAACAAATGTCTCTCTTCGAAAGGAAAAGAAAATCAGAATTTTGAAAAAAAAGGAAGGAAAGAAAAGGAGACAGAGAGAAAATATATTATCTATTATAATATTTTGTAAAAGCTGCACGTGGTTTTGTGCATCCTATTCAGAACAATAAATCTGTATTTTCAAAAATAAAAACTAATGTATTCCACACACCATCGCAACCAGAAATTTCTCTAGGGTTTAACGCACTAGAATTGGCATTATGATTTTACAACGTTTGTTCCTGAATTGAAAAAGTAACAACTAATTGGAATGAAAAATTTATAAGCCTTTTATTTTTACATCCATTTATATTTAATTAGGAATTATTGTGCAAAAAAATAATTACGAAAATGAAAGAAAGAAAAATTAGCATAAAATTTAACAACAATCAATTCCGGAACCACAATTTCTAAAACAGTGATTGAGATATATATGGAAAAAGAATTCTTCATATACTCTTGGGGGAAAACAACTCTAACCTCTAATTAAGAAACTTCTTTCATAACAATTAAAAAGTTTGCAGAACAACAATTAAGGTATGCATTCAAATTTTTACAAAGCTTTTACCTTTTAAATGTACATTTGTCAGGAAAGAGCGATTCAAATGTCGAAAAATAAGAATTTAAGTTCTGTAAATTATTTATTTTTTTGGATGTACGTTCATTACCAACTGCTGGAATGTTTGATAAATCAAATCACTAGAGACCCAAAGCGTGTTTGGAATTAGAAATTCAAATATGAAATTTTACATATTCATAAAGATGACATTCTTTCTAAATTTTCGTAATTAAGATTGGCAGAAATTTTCCTTGCATAAATAAGTTAGAGAAATAAAAAAATTTTGGTTGCAAAAGCATTCTTTTAAAGCTTGTTATCTTTTTCAGCTGTCTTTCAAACAATTTATCAGTGCTTTTGTTTAAATTTTTGGTCCACAGAAAAAACACTGCATGTTTCTAACGCTTTTTTTACATGACATTAGTTAATCTTATCAGCTACAATGTGGCAGTTGGAAAATGTTTTGTATTTTTAAGATAAAAGAATAGCATTTTTGTGAACGTACGGGAAGTAAATAAACTTGTTTTGGAAAACATATGTGCTATTGGTATAGGTTTGCCAGACGTCCCGGATTTCAGACAAAATCCTGGTGTCCCGGCCGGTTTACCTCACTTCCCGGAAAAAGATAAATTTGATTACAGATGATCAGAAAAGTCTAAAAATAATTAACTGTGAAGAATTATTTAAAATAATAACTTTGTAATTTCTGTAAGCCAGACTGACATAAGTCCAAAAATTGTGCATGTAGAATCCTAGTCCACATCGTTCCCTGCTCTCTAACGTAATACTAAAAAAAGAAAAAATCCTCTATTATTATTTATCAGTGTTAGGGGGTTGTCCGTCAGGGGTAATAAATAGTATCTGTGCTTGAGTCATGTACTATTAATTACCCCGGTTTAGGCTCATTTAGTAATCATTTATTAACAGCATTTAGAATAAAGTTCTCTCTTAAACACTCTAAAAACCAACCAGATGTGTGCCATTTTGAATACTCGCTATGCTAGTTGAGGGGAGGGGGAGGATTATTCAGGTGTTCCGGTTGAGCATTTCCAGAAATCTGGCATGCCTATATGCCTACTATTGGATCATTTATTTAAAAGAAGCATTGTCTAGAACGGCCTATATGACAAAATATAATGCTGTTCATAGCAATTGTAATTTACTTGTTATAGCGTTAAAAAGTTATATATATATATATATATATATATATATATATATATATATATATATATAAAATACTGACCGGTGATTCCCTACCCCCTTTTTTTGAGCAATGACGAATTGCTATTTATCCTCACTTGACTGTTTAATATTAATTCATAGAGATAGATCATCTTCGTTGTCATGGTTACAAATCGTTTACCGTTTAATAAAATTCTTGTGTGTGTGTGTAAAATCACGTTCTTTCAGGAAAAACACTTTTACAAAAGAACTTTAACAGCAAAACTTAATCTCAATACAAAAATTCAAGATTACTATTTCCCATCCTTTAAGAAATGATAAGAAATGAAAATGCCGTGTAGTTTTTTAAAGAAATCTCTGGGTAGAAATAATTATCAGGTTGTAAACAGCTTTTAAAAAGATTAATTAATGTGTCTTGTCTAATCATAGAATTGGGCTTTATATCGGTTTTCATTCACTTACTGTAATTTCCTCTGCATTCAGTTTAAATAAAAATACTATTGCTGAAATATTTGTAATGCAACATCTTTTATTATTCAAACAGAACAGCATTTCTATTTGACAGGTTCCTAATGAAGTGTCAACAAAAGAGCGCTTTCTTATTTTTATCACGATTAAATTAACAGCTTCTGACATTTGCTTTTAGCGATTCAAAATCGGTTAGCCTGAAGTTATAAAGATAAGGTCAGGAAATATTATTTTCCATCGATATAAGAGAAAGTAAGTGATGAGTTACACAAAGCCTTCCACTTTAAAGTGATATGATGATGCTAATAAAGGATGACTGATCTGAAAGAATTAACCTTTTTCTCGTAAAATGGATAATTCTTTGAAAATTAAAAAGTCAACATGATTTGTTTAAGTTTTTGAGGGATCCGGAAAATAATGTCCTTTTTGTTTCTTCAAACCATTGAATTTTTAAAGGTTTTTATTTTTAATTATCGATGTAATTACCATCCTTATCAACAACCTTTTGCCGTGTAGTGCACACATTTTCAATCCCGGATAGATAGAAATTACTCAGTTTTTGAACAAAATATCTGGGGTATGCCGGACCATTTTGGATACCGGACAAACTTACAAATTTTTTTTTGTCACATACGGATCCAAATACAGGGAAATCAGATGGTGCAATGTCAGGTGAGTGTGGTGGGCGAAGCAGCTCACTACAGGCCATTAATTTTTTAAGGCTTCACCTTGAGCAGCGTGGTTTTGCATTATCATGTTTTAGGATCACTCCCTTGCAGCTGATAATAGTGGAAATATTCTCGACACAAATTGCACCGTCTAACTTCCCCGATCGCTAAAGCAATTTCTATGAGACAAAAACTTGAAAATTTGGTTTGTGTCCAAGATGCCGTTTCCAGATATTTTGCTGCAAAAATCAGTTGATTTATGTCTGTCCGGGATTGAAAATTTGCATAATAGATGGTAAAAGGTTGTTGATGTTGTCTTGTGTCAGCTAGGCTGGCAATTTGAGGTGCGCTGCTTCACTTTTCCAACTGTACTGATATTTTGTGTGAAGTCCGACTTCCACAGTACACACATGCCGAAGAGACACGTTTTATAAAGTAGGCAACCATTCGCAGCACAACAACATTTTCACACAAAGGACAAGGGCAGGAGAAAGAAAGTCGCCCATGCCCGAGCCGGGATTCGAGCCCGGGACCATCCCATCGCAGTCAGACTTTTCTAACAACTAGATAAGGAGGCTGACAAAAGCTTGTTGATAACGAGGGTAATTACGAAAATTAAAAATTGATTTTTATTTGGAAAAAACTGAATTTGTCCAAAGTTGTATCAGTAAAAAAATAAAACGAGAAAGTGTTTGTTCTTACTGTGAATTAGCATCTCATCCGAGAAGAAATCTTAAAAGGAGACGTAATTTCGTTTTCAGTGACTATGGGGAGTAAATGCTTTGTTTCATTAACAAAGCATTTACTCCCCATAGTACGTTTTGCAACACTGGTTCAAGATGGCAGGATACAGAAGCACTTCAACACTAAAATTACGTGAGGGATCATTTTGACCCCTCACGTAAGTCCGGAAAAAAAAAAACCCGGAGAGTTTCCGAAAAAAACCCCGGAAAAAAAACGTTTTTTTCGAGGGGGTTTATTTCCTATTCAGAAAAATTGTAAAATTGAATTTCTTCATTGAAATTTTCAGCAAAAAGTGATAAAATTAGAAATTTTTCAAACTTAAATTCTGATGGTATTTCCTTCTTCCCCCACCCCTCCTTATATGTTAAAATCTAGTCTATATTTGATAATGCAAGTTGTTTCATGATCACGGGTGAGCCGTGGGGTGGGGGGTGGGGGAGGACACCTTTTGACCCAGACCCGAGCCTGAAGAGGCCCAATATTTTTAAAATGAAGGCTGAAATATTGGGGTAAAGGATGAAAAGTAATATGGAGGGGAGCCCATATAAGTCATTTGTGACGGGCTCCAAAGTTTCTGTACACACCCTGCACATGATTATATAATTTGCAAATAGATCAGAAACCATTTAATACTTTTTGAGGCAAAAATAAAAAATATTCCTCAAATTTTTTTCAATAATTTCAATTGGGGGAACTGTTAATGTTGAGAGTAAATATACTACATTAGAGTGTAATAGAAAGAAAAAAAGAAAAGGAAATTCGGTTTATCAAGTCGCAAACCGCCCCCTTATCATTTCCCCTTTGGGTCAAAACAATTGTAAAAAAAGTTTCATATAATTATAATTTAAACACCAGCCCTTTGTAGTAGGCAGAATAAAAAGAAATTTTTTTGGTAATTTGAAATTTCATGTTAATGAAACGCAAAAAGAATATTTATCCAGATTAAAAAATATTTAAATGTCCAGCAGAAGGTCTAAAATTGATAATTTTCTTCAAACATTTTTTTTTTATTTACCTGGTAAAAAATTAGAAATACACAATTTTTAGAAGGTTTGGAGTTATTCTACAAGTTCTTTCGTCTGGATACGAGACTGATATCCCTAAGATAAAAAAATACGTCTCTGATACTAAAAGCCAGTACGTAGATCGGTATTCGTGGTACGTAATGACATCAACTGTGCACAAAATTCTGGAACATAGTTCCCTCATTATTCAGCATCACTTGGTGCCTATTGGTCGGCTAAGCGAAGAAGTTCAACAGGCCAAAAACAAGGACTGCCGACGATTTAGAGAACACCATACAAGAAAAACATCTAGGGTTGACACCAATACAGATCTTCTAACAGAAGATCTGTAATGATTTTATATAAAAATAATGCTTTAGTTTCGTCTGACCCAATTATAGCCAGTTATCGTAAACCTATTAAAAAACGATCCGACTCGATGACACCTGAATTTCTTAGTTTACTGTCAAACACCGCTACCGCTGCCGACAGCAACGACCAGCTGTCAACCTTGGTTATTTTCGCTTCTGATACAGACTCAGACTCAGGAGAAAGCAGTGAAACGTAAAAAAATCTTTAATTTGTTTTAAATGTATTTATTGCTGAAATTTCGGGTTTAAAAAATTTCTTGTTACATATTTATTAAACATAAGAAAATCTTTTTAGGTATTTTGTGATAATTATCGTAATGGAGTATTCATGTATACTTATTACATTTTCACTTCCTAAACAAACAAAACATGTTTGTAATACAGATATTTTGTACTGCCTACCTATGTAAAAAAGATTAAGGAATTTTTTTTTCTAAAATTTGTTTAATATTGTCATTATTTAGTTTGTTTCGAAGGAAAGATTTTGGTGTGCCTCCCATATGCAGGACAAGGGCCTCAACATGATCCTTGAATGATTTTGTTTAAACATAAGTATAGTTTTGTTATTCATAAAGATTTTTTTCGGTTCTATATGTATTTTCGATTTTTCCAATTCCTTATTTCCATTCCAATAAAAACAAATTAGATTAATAGCAAAGTTAAGCAGTTATTTCGTGTCATAATTTGATGTTAACTACGAATTGTAAGATTATATGATAAAAGCAGTGACATAAATGAATTCACCAAGGAGAAATACATACAAATACATTAGGATCTAAGCTAAATGAGTACTTTGTTGATAGACACCATGAATATCGTAAAAACGGATGCACTTTAGCAAAAATAAACTGAAGAAATGAATTCAGCATGAAAAAAAAAATATGGAAATAGATGAGACATGGGAGTTGTATCGCAAAACTGAATTTTGTCCACCTAAATCGGTAATTTTGCCCACTGTGCGTCTTTTACAGTAAATTTTAATTGAATTCGGCTATAATTGGCGTATACCTAACCTGGCAGCATCATAATGTTGAGATTAGGATTTGTGTTGCCAGGTTTGGTTTGCCCCAACTATAAAAATAAGAATTACTTTTTTATATTCTTATATGTACCTACTTACTTGAAGATTAAAATAAGGAAAATTATTAATAGATATGTATTAATGTTATTATTACAATGGGGTCGTTTCCAAAATTTTAAAAGTATGTTTTTTCTAAAAGAGCATGCTTAAAAACATAGGATCTGACCCTTTTTTAAATAATTCGTTTCAGTTTAATATTTTTAAAAAAATACTTAAATCGGTGTGCTTTTAATGTTTATGCTTCTGTCCGATGACATCACAAATGATGAAATGCCATTCTGTGTTGCCATTTACAGAGCAAAGTATTTAATTCGCATCTTTACTCACGTGTATTGGCAACGATATGGTTGATAGCAAGCGTAGAGCGCTATTTTTCATTCGCTCCTTGATTGTCATAACGTGGAATCGCGGTAGAAAGATGCGGTAAAGTGCATCATTTGTGACGTCATCAAAACCACGCCTTGTTTCAAAAACCAGACATTTAAAAAAAATAATTAAAAAATAACTGTTGGGAAAATGAAAGTATTTTCTGGGTCCATGTTATTATTATTATTATTATTTTTTTTTTTTTTTTTTTTGCTTATTCTATCAATTTCAGTGGCAAAAAGTACTACTTTTAACTGAAGGAAACAACCCCATTGCTATTACATATTTTTTGGCCTTAACACATACCTATATTTTTATTAATACATTTGAAATGGCCAAAAATAGTATGAGCAATAACATATAAGAATCCTTACTTCGGTAGCATAAAATACTAAAGTTTAAAATGCTTAAAAGAATGAATAATCGACGCAAAATCCATATTAAACAGAGAAAGGATGCTTTTAATATCAACAAAAGAGCCATAAATTACGGTTTTTTTTTGGAGGAGGTTTCATAGAAATAATCCCATTTTCATATTTTTCTGGTGCTTGAATTTTTAGAAAAACATAAAAAAAGGAAAAAATAATGAGAGCATTCTGTGGGGGAGAATTAGAACATATTACGCTTTTGAGAAAGAATTAAAAAGATAAAAAACGTTCCAAGTTGCTTCGTATAATGGACGCAATGTACTTAAAGGAACATTTTTTGTTCTCGGGTGAGTAAAGTATGATCTTCATCCTCTAATTTAATTTTGAAATTTTCCTTTCGTGCAGAGAATGTAAAAGAAAGAAAATATTTTCCTTTTATTAATGTGGGCATTTTTCAATTAGAAAATATTATTTAAATTGAATTCGGAGCTTTCTTAACACAAAGAAGCTAAATCCTTTCCTATACTGTGGAATATTTTAAATTAAAAATTAGATAATAGAATGCATGAACCATATTTCAAGTGTGAAAGGAATTTTTCTTGTCTGTGTTCCTTACTTTCGTCGTATATGAAAGTTGTTATTGAATGCTTTTAAAATTGTCCAATAATTTCGTTTCTTTTTGCCCACCCCCTTTCCCTCCTCCAATTTTTGCTTTTATTGAATGTCTCCCACAGATTGCCCTTCGATGCTATTGTAAATTGTTTTTGTAAAAATTTACTTGTAATTCTTTAAAACTAATATCACAAAAAGGGAAAATTATCAAAAGAAAATTCAGTGAAATTCTAACTACCAATAAATTATTAAAAATTTAAGTTTTTAATGAATGACATTATAATAAAAAGAAAAAGAAAAAGCAACTAAAGCTTAACAAAGCTACTTTTACCTATGCTGACATCGGTTTTGGCACACACACACACACACACACACACACACACACACACACACACACAAAACTCAACCATTCTAACAGAAACCAGCTAGATTTCTAGTCCAGCCTGTGCTATTGCGTTTAACAAAACGTAGAATATAGATTCAAGCTACGATAGTGTTTTTCCTCTAGCCGCCGGAAAAGATGTGGAATGTCGGCAAAAGGCGGCTTTATTGACGGAGCCGAAATGCGACCCATCTTTGGTATTGCTCTCTTAAAGCAGGTGTTTTCTTTTCCTTCAAAAATGTATTTAAATTTTCATCCATCTATTATCATACAGACTGACGACTAACTTTTTTGTGCTTGTTCCTTTTTTTACTATCTTCAGTACCTCTGATTTTTTCTCCTGTGTAAGCAATTTCTCGGTACGATTTTCAATGTTTTATTCGCATTGAAATGGTTGTAGTTTCCTTTAAAAAAAATAAAGGCTTGCGTTTAAAAATGATCGTAGAACGAGTTTCTGGTGTGACTCCGACTTGGCGATCAAACGAAAAAGTGCCATTAGCGTTATCTAAAATTCAAATCCTGCAAGGCAACGGCGTATGCTTCTTTAAATATACACAGGAAAGCCCCAAAATCTGTCCGACTTAGACTCCGAGTCCGCAGCTTTGATCCTAACGTGACAAGAGATGAAAGCCTCAGAGAGCCTTGATGTGTTTCGAGCTCCCAAGGCTAATATTGAAATTTACTCAAGCAACTTGTTTTATGAAAAACTGTCTGTATGGCTTAAAATTAGTATATCGAAATGAATATACGCCTATGTGTATCTAGTACACTGGAAAACTTCAGACACTTTTTGAAGACGAACCCTTTTCAGAACACTTTGATGCCGACTTTTTGGAACAGGTTTCAAAACACATTTGAGAACACTTTTCAGGACATTCATTTGATTCAGCTCACTTTGTTTATACTTTTAAGAACCCATTTCAGGAAGTTTTTTGAACACACGTCTCCTCTTTTAAAACACATTGTAGCACATTTTTTGGGACACGCTTTACAGTACTAATGGAACACTCCTTTGATTTTATGAATATTTTTTGCTGTTAATTTTACATAGATCTCGCAGGGCAGCTGTCATCTACTGTCGGGCGATCGACGGACTTCGAATAGGGAAGAACATCTGTTTTGACAGTATTCTCGACACTGACCGACAGTGATTCGTAGCAACAAAATTTCTAATAGTATCATATTCAGAAATTCCATTGACTGGTAGTTAAAGAAATATGTTGAAACTATATTTGTACAAGAGAAAGCAAAATGTTCTCTCAATCTGTTCTCGAATGTGTTCCCAAGTTTAAACTTAAGAAAGATCCTGAGAGGTGCGTATTCGGAAGAGATTCCGGACACATTTCATTAGTCTTTTAAAGGAGCACATTCGGAACACATTGGATTTCGCTTTTTCACACAACTGGTACACCTTTTCTGAATTAAAGTGTTCCAAACGTGTTCCCAATGCGTACTGAGAATTTTCAGTGCAATTAATGAACGTGATAACAGACCAGGTGGCGTGATGGTAACTCCTTGAACCTGGATTCTGACCTGAGGTGGCCAGTTGGTGGATTTTCGAGATGCATAAAATCACCAGCGCCCATGTCGTATGATTATGCAGCATGTAAAAGATCCCTTGGGTATTCGTTTGGCTTTGAATTCCCTCAGCAAAATTAATTTTCTAGTGCAATTTCGCATCAAAAAGAGCTCAGGTGGACCCCATCTGGTGGAAACTGGGCGTCGAAACTACTTATCAGCGCCTTAATGGTAGCACATGAAAGACTGATGCTCTGTCGGGGAGCGCACTAGGTCTAGTAAAGGCCAAATGGCCTCTCACACAGCCCCACTGGAAACAAAATAAATAAATAAATAAACGTGATAAGAATAAAACTTACAAACGCGTAATTTCTACCTTAGTGTTTCACCACGTAGATCAAACGATACCTAAGACTTTAAAGCAAACGTTTTATCTGAAGTTTGTGAAGCTTCGAAAATAATACTACATGTTTGAATACAATGTTTCGGATCTTTATATTTCTTTTGCTTCGATATTCTGAAGTAAGTTTTCAACAATAGAGGCTTTAAGACTCTTTAACAAGCTACATGATCAGGAAAGAGGACGTTGTTCAACTGTTCTTCAATAGCCCCTTTAAAATAGTTAATTTTAGTTCGCTCTTAAAGAGACTCTTCTTAGTAAAGGACGGTTGAGGGATTCCTTTGCAGTTTCATCCCTTAGGGGTAGTTCTAAGTACAGGGTATGAGAGGAAACTTTGTATTGTAACTTTCCAATATCATATACTTAGTGAAGAATAAGCTCTTAGATTATAAATAAATTGGACATTTTTTAATTAAGCATTCGCGAGAATTTTTGGCACATAAAACAGAGATTTTATTTCCTAAAAAAGTACAGAGTTAAAAAATACAGACTACAAGAGATTCATTCTTTTTAAAACTTGATTTTTCAAAATTTTTATACTTATAAACATGGCTAGTATGTAAAAATAACCACAAACTACTCAAGTTTTATTCTTACTCTACAAATGTTTCTACTCTGCTCCATTGGTCACGCGACACACGGCTGTGGTAGTTCTCGTTCCAGACCTTTTGTAACGTGATCACGTCAGTGTTAATCAATGCATCACTCATCCGTTTTTTCCAGCTTTTCTAGTTGGAGTACATAAACAATTTCCAGAATGTATCTCGAAATGAAGAAGTCACAAGATGTTAAATCCGGTGGCCTGGGACATTGACGCGATCACGCTACAAAATGTATGGAATGAATTGACCAAGGAGGCACACATGTAACATTTGTAGGGTGAACATAAAACTTGAATAGTTCGTGGTTATTTTCATGTAAAGAATTTTTTTCATTTCTTAATTTCTCAAAAAATAATCTTGATTTCTCAGAGCAAAAGTGCTCCCATAATTGAATAGTCTTTTTTTTTTGTGCCCTGGAATTTTTTCAGACTTTTAAAAAAAAATATTTCGTTAAAAAGTAAGTCAAAGCATCTACAAAAAGCGTGATGTCACTTTTTTCTTCTTACCTCCTCCCTCCCCCTTGTCTCAAACTGTCACAACTTCTTGAACCCTCATCCCTCAAAGAGGGACGTAATTTGTGGACAACCCTTCTAGCCAAATACAAGTGCAGAACATGGTTGTTCATGAAATACACCTTAGTGAAAGAAAATGTCAGTGACGAAAATTAAAACGTCTTAAAATGCTCGGTAACACAATTCTAAAATACTTTAAACGTCGTCGTTAAAAAATAAAAACGTCTTAACAGAAAAGGCCTTGTACTTTAATGTGTTAATAAAAATAATACATTAACTATATTACAGTTTTAGGTTGGAACACGCATTTAAAAATACACTTGCCCTCTGAGCGTTAAATGCTTATTGAAGTAATTTCATTATTTCCTCAATTCTCAGCAGAATGATGGCTTGTATCACGTGTTTAGGGGTTAGTTGCCTGAAACAACTCCCTAGAGCCTAATAGCTTCTGGTGGCTACTCGCTCATTAAAGCACATAAAATTAGAATCACAAGTGTTCACAGAAACCCTTCAGGAAAGTGCAGTTAATTGTTGCTAAGGGTGCGTTAATGCATAGAACAGTTCAGGTCGCTAGCTTTGTTTCATGGCAAGCTGTTTTTTTACTCACAAATAACAGAATTAATTATATTTTGTAGTATTTTACTGATGCTATTTCTTGTAGTTCCATTTTGAAATCCGTTAGTTCATTTTGGAGCGCCCTGTGTTATAAAGATGAAACTGAAACTGAACTGTAGCAAAATTATTGGTCATAAACAAGCTTCATACTAGGTGTCCATTGGCATACATTAGGGGAATGTGAAGTAAAGTGAAATGGTGAACAATTTTCACTGTTTTTAACTATAACTACGAGTTAAAATTTTAACTATGTTAATAAAAATTAAGAATTATCAATTAGCATTTGATTTGTAGTAACAGTTAATATAAAACATTAAAAAGAAACACTTGAAAGTAGAATTCTAAATTTAAAAATTTCTTGGAAAACGTAGGTAAAAGTTGTAAATCAGAATGGAAATCTGAGGTGTATGCAACTTCCAGAGCAACTGCGATTGACCTATCAACCCCCAAGGGCTCCAGTATAGATTTAGGCATCTTTTTTACATTTACTTTTTTTCTTCTCCTTCATCCTAAACTGTAATTTTCTACTTTTAATTCGACAGGTATGTGCAGAAAGTGAAAAAAAACCTATCCAATTCAGAAATAGTCTGCAGACTTACTCAAGAGTCTGCGACTGTCCTTGCGGCGTCACGTTGTTTCTGCTCCTGGGACACCCTATTGAACATATAAAGTAATAAAAACGAGATGATGTGTGCATCACATGACTTCCCTTTACTCTAATTTAATGTCATTTCCCCATTACTGGCAATTTTAATGTGATTCAATAGTTTACTCTCTAAATATCACCACCAGTGGCCAAATTGACACCAGATTTAAAAAAAAACAAAAAAAACACCAAATTTGTCGCTAAGTTGGCGACAAAACTTGGCGACCAAAAGACAGACGATATATTGCCAAGTGTCCGCCAAATTATAACACCACCTGAGTATCCATCGAAATTAGCAATGATTTCCCCCCAAAAAGGAGCAAAAGACCCCTTTAGAAACATCCGAATGCAACCAAAAGGGGAGATGCACAACTAGACCCCACTAGGAGTCTACGTACCAAATTTCAACTTTCTAGGACATAATGTTCTTGAGTTATGTGACATATATCCGCACATACACACATACGCACATCCATACATACGTACATACAGACGTCAATCGAAAACTCGTTGTAACTAACTCGGGAATCGTCAAAATGGATATTTCGCGTGTCTATACGTTCTTAGGCACTTATCCACGTGTGGTCGAGTCAAAAAAAAAAAAAAAACTCAATATTCATTCGGGGGTGAGTAAAATGGAAATTAAGGTCGATTTTTGAGTGAAAATGTTTTCGCGAATACATTACTTCCTTTTTTGTAACAGGAAGTAAAAATCAGTTCAAGTGAAAAAATCAGATCTATGATTCCGTCAAGTATTTTATTTCAATTTCCATAACTCTATTTACAACTTCTTCAGTAAATACTTTTTCTCAATGGTCTATTTTAAAGTTTTAATTTGATTTTTAATAGATTTACTGTACTTCTGTTTATTGATTTCAAGACTTATTTTTTAAATTTATTTTAGGTATTTATTTATAGTTTCATTATTTTTTTTCTATTACAATGTATTATTTGAAAAAAAAAAATGATTGAATAAAATACCTTGCATTCTATTAAGTATATTTTTTCAGGAAATTTTAATACAAACAATCTAAAGCAATTTCCCATCTGTCTAAAGAAGCGATTCTCCGAATTTGAGTAAATATTTGATCACAAGTCAAAAAGGAATTGAATTCTAACAAGCTCCTTTAAAATGCTGCTCGATTCCGAAATTGGTTAGCTAAAATCCTTCGGGATGGGAAGTTTAATTTGAAATACTATACCCTCATTTTAGAATATGATATCTTGATTGGTTCGATTTCCGAGTTTAGCTTTTAGGAAATTAGTTATATCCCCCGAAACAAAATCTAGAAATGGAAAATTGATTTCTGGGCGATTTTTCTTCTTCTCACTTTAGATTTAAGCTATGTTTGAAAGTAGGAAGATTTTTACTTCAGCTTGTTAAATGTAACAAATAAGCTTTCACAGTGGATGAGATTTCCTGCCATCTTTTTGCTTTTCATGTTCATTGAAAGTACCATTATAGACATGTGCAGTGGCGTGCCTAGCATGGGTGACATCCGGGACTGTAATTTGTGGCGTGACCCCCCTACAAGCGGGGAGGGGGAGAGGTTTTAATGTTGTATTAAAGCATAAATTTATACAATTTTTAGGAACAACTACATTTGTGTTATTACGAAATTTTAAGTGGGTTAATGTAAAAAAGGCAGATTGAAAACTATAGACGCTTTTTATATAACTTGCCATAGACGTATATGTGCAGAGCCGTTGCGAGGTCTAAGAAATAAGGGGGTGTATGAAATTGATGGCCCCTCAATTATTTCAAACGTATCTCAAACATAAGGGGGAAAAATGAGTCTCAGTTTTTTGGTTTAAGAGGCAGTCAGTGATTCTAGTAAAGACTAGCGACTCTAAATAGTGTCTTACTGCATTGGCGCTGCGAAGGGGGGGGGGGGGTGAAAATGCCCCCCAGAGACATTGGTTTCAACATAAATGCAAATTCTAATACAGTAGTTTATGCATTAAGGGATGTTTTGATTTAAAAGAAAAAAAACCTTCAGAAGGTATTTTCATCAAAAGAAAACCGTCCGGAAGGTATTTTTCAGCAAAAAACCCTAAAGAAGGTATTTTTCATCACCCCCCCCCTCCAGAAGGTATTTAAAAAAAAAAACCCTCCAGATGGTATTTCTGGCTGCGCCGGTGTCTTACTGTATGTCCAAAACATCCAAAACATACAACGTGGCAATATCATCACGGCGAGAAGACTGCTGGATATTTGCGAAGATCATCGAAATTTGTTTCGTTAATTTTGTTATGAACAGTACTGTATTTAAGGGGGGAGGGAGGCGCCATTCTCCGAATTATGTGGTTTACCATTGGAAAAATAATGCAAATTGGTTTCAAACCACCTTTTCTTTTAAACAATACCACCAAGCCCCAAGGTGAGTTCCTTCGACCATTTTTTCCAACTACCATACTGGCTGTCGAGTGTAAAATTAATTTGAGCTCTAAAATCGAAAAACTTCTTCAATCAAAATGTAATAAATAATAGCACCGTTTTTAATGTTATTTTGTTTTCAAACTTGGTCATGATTTTCAGCACATAAATGGAATATTCAGATGTTTTTCATTCTCCCTAATCTAGAATATTGGCTGAGATAAACCGAGCAGCTTACATCAGCTTATCAAACTTAATGTATGATTATAAAATAAAATTGAATATCTGCTTTTCGAAATAAAGCATTTTACAGGTTTAATTCGCAATTCTGGTAAACTATAAGATGCGCTGCGGTCTCTAGAAAATGGCAACTGAAAGAGGTAAAATAAACAAAGACCTTAATTTGTAACCTGCTTTTACCCTGAGTAAGGGAAAGTAATTTTTCAACTTGTGTATGTGTTTTTTTTTAGTTGTCACGAATTGCTTATTTTTTTTACTTGACTGTTTTAGGCGTCCGTCCATCCGTTCTTTGATTTTTGAATGGACTCTACCTCATCAGTCCCCTCCCGATGCTGCTTCTCCAGAGAGCATCGTCTTCAGGTTGCGTCTATATCCTACACATACAGATGCCTACACACACACACGCGCGCGCAGGCACCGCTACACACACATACACGCCTATACACACACACATACACACGCCTGCACACATACACACACCTATACACACACACACGCGCTCTAACACCTACACATGTGCCTACTCTCTCTCACACACACGCGCCTACATAGGCACACACATGTCTATATATCTATATATATACACACACACTCGTAATTGCAAAAAACATAATTTGAATTCAAGATATCAAAATTCAAATTAATTTTTTTCTTCTATTCTTTTGAAATCACATTACGCCATGAGCTGTATGAAACCTGTACTTTTCCACTAAGGAGAAATGCGGAACAAAATGTTTAACATCTCTCAGTAGTTCCTTAGATTTCCACAAGGTAGTGAGTGCAGTTAGGTTTTAGAATTTCGAATTAATTTTCCTTTTACAGTGAAAATATTACAGCAAAACTTGATTCTTAATTGAACTGAAAGCTATTTTTAGCAACTTCAGTTTTGATTGTAATAATTATTTTTGCGGCACCACATAGCTTTTTACGCTCAGTCGATTAATAATCATGCAAAAAGAAAATGATAAGAAGAGTAGGGACTCTGTGTCCACACCTCATCACAACACTGCGCCTAGGCGCCTAAGAAATAGAAAAAACTCCGCCTATTGCTTCTCAACTTTTTCGCTAAAATCAAACTACGCCTCCAAAAGAATTTCGTACAACTATTCCTGTGTGTAATTTATTTCTTAATTTCGGAATGAAATCGTTTACTCGACGGTCATTAGAACATCAGTGACTAACAATCAGAACACTCTGTAGTTACAATACTTTCCCTTAACTGTGATGCAGGTGAATTGATTGTAAGTAGTAGTTGCACTATTTAATTGAAAATAAATCACTATTTCACAAGACTGACAGAGGTATGCCAAAAGAAATTTTTGCTTGCACCAGTCTTGAGGAAGACGAAGTTTCTGTGACGTGGAAGATAGAAAAATTTTCCGAAATGCAGTGCGGCCCCAACTCGATTATTGATGGTCCTAAGTTTACTTTGCAGAGCAAACCTTCAACAACGTGGCAAATGTCCATCGAATTTCAAAAGAAGCAGAAGGAAGTTTTTTTCGAGCTGAAACAAAGTATGTTATAAGATTTTTTCGTTTCAGACTAAATTATACAATATCGACTTATACAAGTGATCAAGAAAAGTCAAATATTAAAAAGAATTCATTCAAAATTGTAAAGAGTAACAAGGATTCGATAGATGTGTATCTCGGAAGTATTTGCAACTTACAAGCAAGCAAAGAGTTGAACAACGATGTTTTGGTATTTACAATGCCGATTTGGAGTCGTTCGATATTCCACCAAAGAAATGCTTTCAGATGAGCAATCTGCAGAAAATTTTAGCTGTTTGTCCGAAAATTTGAAAAGTTTGTATTCTTCTAAAGTTTTTACAGACTTTACCATTGTGGTCGGAAACGAACAGTTTCCAGTACACAAATGTTTACTTTCATGCCGATCTCCGATTTTCGCGGCCATGCTTGCAAGTCAAACAATAGAAACTTCGAGCAACAAACTGGAGATTAAAGACATAGACGTTAATATTGTTAAAATTATGATCTTGTATATGTACACAGACCACTTGGACACACCTTCTCCGGACACGTATTTGCAGTTGTATTCTGCTGCCGATAAGTATGCCTTGGAGTCTCTGAAAAAGGTTTGTACATACAAAATAATCGGAAATCTTTGCTTGGAAAACATCTGTGATGTGTATGTGATTGGTTTTTACCATAACGATAATATTTTAAAATGCGGGTGCTAAAAAGTACATTTTGAAAAATATGTCCTCGGTCATGTCAAGTGAAAATTGGCGGAAACTGGTAAAAGAAAACAATCAGATTGCCACTGATTTTTTAAAAGAGGCTAGTATACTCTGATACAAAATTTGTTACGATGTTCTATTGAATAATTTTTACTCAAAACATGTCCGTATGTTAAGTTGTTTCTTTTGTTACTTATACGCATTTAAAGCATGCAAAAAAAATTTGAAATTTGTTTTCGTAGTAGTATCGAGTCAGCAGAAATAATGCTGTTCAACGCAGTACTTATGAATCTTACTATGTAAGATAATGCCTCATGTTCAAAGCGAATTTTTTTTATCTGAGAGTTGACAATTTTAAAACAAAACTTGAAAGAAAGAATTGTTCATGGTTCAGCACGTAAATCTACCGGTTGTTTCACGTAAAAGGGAGATTTTCATGAATGTAAGAATTACGTTTAAGGGGGTCCAGGACACAAAAATCGTCATATTTTGCAATTTTTTTTTATCATGTAAAAAATTACTCCGTGTTTTTCTTAAGAGGAGGTTTGAATCTTGTTTCTATCTTAAATAGAACGAAAGATATAATTATTTTTGTTTCATGCACCTAACTAATGTGTACTTAACTTTAAAACTTTAAACGCGTTTTTCTCCATGATGCAATTTTTCCCGATTTCTTGCATTCAAACTCTTATAAGTCGGGAACTGATAAAGATAAAGTAATGAAACTTGGAGCATATCTTTTTCAAACAGTTTACTTTAAATTTTATACGTCGAATTTGAAAAAAACGTTTACTGCAAAAATTACGATTTTTTAAAAAAAAGGTATCTTCGAATTTTTCGAAATTTTTCTTCAAATATTTTTTATTGAATCAATATTTTTAAAATCGCCGAATAAAAATTAAAGCTCGGACATTTGTGCGTAATTCATTGAAAAAAAATTGAAAATTGTTAAAGAATATTTTGAGTTATAGCAATTTAAAGCAACCCCATTTTTTATAAAAAAAACTAATTAAATTTAAATAAAAAATTTTCTTTTTTTCATATTTATGTTATGATTTTGCTTATTAAATAAATGGTGAATCAGTGCAAAAAATTTCAAAACTCTAAAGTATACAATAAAAAAAATTTCAAAATGTGTCCCGGACCCCCTTAAGAATACATGTCGTTTCTCGGTAAATTAAGATACTAGTGTTATATGAACGTTATTGAAAACAGTAGCAGATGCTCAAAAACCTAGTCAAAGGTTTTTTATTTTTCATGCATTCTTCTTTTCATTGTTTTGTATATTAAGTTTCGTATACTATACTTTATTATATTTAAGTTTTCGTTAATTCTTCATTATCTAAAAATATTTTTTACGTTTTTCTTTCGGCTCAGTTAAATTCAGTTATATATTGTACTATAAATCAGATTTAATTCATCTGAAAGCTATGCATCCTCATTGTTTAAAAGTGGGCAATTGCATAAAGCAGTCATTAAAATCCTAAGTCACTTTTAAGAACAATTACGCACTTTTACATTGTGTTATGTATATAAAACAGGTAGAATTTATTGCAACTCATTTTTTACGAAGGTGCTGAAATATTCGGAAATATTACATATTTATTAAAGAATACTGAAAAAATATGAGGTTTGAAGCCTATACCGTTCACTTAATATTTACTTACAATTTGAATAAATTACGATTTATCACGTTTGCTGTTAATTAAATGCTTCATGCTAAAAAAATTTAGGAAATGGTTTGTAATTATCTCTCAAATCAAATTTTATCCTATCTATAAAGCATGAAAAAAAAAAAAAAAAACTTTGAAAATTTGATATGCAACTATCAAACGCAAATCACAATGTGTGCGCTATAAATACTTAGTCGATTAAATAAAAGAAAGAAAATGTGGAGTCCTTATTTTATACAAAATTTGTAGTTTATCATCAGTTACATGGCTCGTAAATTGTTAAACATAACAAGCTAAATTAAATTTACACATTTATTAGATTAAATAAATACCTGTGAAACCTGTGTAAGTTGACCACTTGCGGTGCACTACTTTAGTGGTCAACTTAGACAGGTGGTCAACTTACAAAGGTTGATTTAAATGACAAGGACTAACTCCGTTCCTGAAAAAGGCGGTCAACTTAGACAGGTGGTCAACTTACAAGGGTGGTCAACTTCACAGGTTTTACTGTATCAGGTAAAACATGGTTTTTAATGATTTAAATTTGAAAAGTTACTTTTATTGCTGTATACTGTGTTTGTTGAATTATTATAGCTGCAGCATCGTGCACCATTCTTTTGAAAATTATCTCTCGTCAAAGCAGAAATATTTTATTTTGTATTTATATTGAAACAAAGTTACATGTTGATTGCGTTTAAAAATTTTGATTTTATGCATTAAACTAGTAGCGCTCAAACGTACTGTCGGATGGTCATATTAAAAGGTGACTTGATCAAGAGTGTCCTCTGCTAGTGGTGTCTAAACTGCGGCTCACGGGCCATGTGGGGTCCGTGAAGCTGATAAGTGTATCAGTTACGTTCGATGCTGCAAACCGCAATGCATGCTTAGGAAAATTTCAAAACAACATTTGTCCGGTGTTAAGTTGTTTCAGCAAATTGAAAACAAATATTGTTCGTTTTCTACGAGAAGGCACTTAAATCTTCCTTCGTCACGTGGTATATGATGATTCTATTTCGCTGTTTTCGGTAGAGGCTGTATTCGGATCATAGCATTTTGTTGTAAAAGCCGCAGTTTTTAAAATGTAAGAATAACTAAAATGGCAATAGACAAGTGAAGCAAGTGATGTAAAGGACACTAAGACTTCTTTGCACATTAAAACCCACGCTTAAGTTAAGGATGTCAGGTTTTGTCTCCTTTAGAAGCACGTGGATTGCATATCAATCACCCACGCATAAAATGGAACTCTGCGTTCGAGGAGGCGTGGAGAAGTGCCTTCACATAGAAAACGGACAATATCAGCGCCCAAAGCACTCATATATACTGACTGCCAAATTCACGGAAATAATAATGTTAATTTCGGAAAGAGAACGCTCTTCTGGGGTGTAAGACATCATCCCGCTCCCCCAGTTCAGGGTTAAACAAAATGTGTTAATGGGGTTGTTTCCTTCGGTCAAAAGTAATTAATTTTTTGAAATGCTCGATTTTTCAAACAAGGCGTGGTCTTTATGATGTCATACATGATTCACTTTGGCGCTGCTACATTGGCGCGCTGAATGTTTACGCTTGCTGTTTACCGCATTTCCAGGTTATGATCAGCCAGAAGCGAATTAAATATTGCGCTCTGCGTTTGCTATCAACTCCATATCGTTGCCACTGCAAGCGAATTAAATATTGCACTCTGCGTTAATGGCAACAGTGAAGGCAGTTCATCATTTGTGATGTAATGCACAGAAGCGTAAAATATGAAATTGAATCTGCGCACTGATTTGAATTTTTATCAAAATAGTATACTTTGTTAAATAATTTTAAAAATAATTAAAATCCTATGTTTTTAAGCATGCTCTTTCAAAAAATAATAATAATAAATAAATAAATAAAATACTTTTAAAATTTTGGAACCCATTGTAATTCTAGATTTTTATTTGTACAAATTGATCATGTTGTACAAGTTTCATTTCATTTGTCATCAATTTCATTTGTACAAGTTCAAGCCTTTGAATTCATGAATGACATTATAGTTGCAAAAGTAAATTCAAATAACATTGTTTGGCAAAAAAAAAAAATCCTTCCAAGTGCTTCTGACATTTCGTCGACTGATTCTTATGTAAAATGACCCCTTGAATCCGAATATGACCTCCGTTTTCCCCCTATACGTACCAATTTTTTTAAAGACCCCCCTCCCAAATTTTTTTCAGTTTTCCTTAGTTTCAGAACATTTTTTTTTTGAGGTTAAAGGAGGTTTATATTAACTGCTTAACTGCTTAAAATAATAATAATAATAATAAACTGTTTTGTGAATGTTACACGTTGCGTACGAGTTGAATCGCAGGTCTTCATTCAAAAAGACATTCTTCTGGCTGATTCTTATGTAAAATGAACCCTTGTTTCCAAATACAACCACCTATATCCCCATCACGCCCCCCTTTTTGAACCTCCCCCTCCTCTGATTCAGAGCCATTTTTTTTTAATTTGAAGGAGGAAAAGGGCATTACAATAACCGTAAACATTATTCTGAATGACTAGAGATGTGCAAAGCTCAAAATCTTGTGCATATCTAGCAAAAAAAAAAAAACTACCCCCCCCCCCCCCCAAATTAAAAAAATAAAACTACAATTTTCTACAAAAATCGGTACGTCTAGGAGGAAAACGGAAATCATATTCGGATTCAGGGGATCAATTTGCAGAAGAATCAGCCGGAATAGCCTCAGAAGCATTTCATTTTTTTTTTTTTGCTGCACAGTGTTTGGAGGGGGGGGGGGGGGGGGTTCCCCCATGTTTTCCTTTTTGCTACATATGCACATGATTTTGAGCTATGCACATCTCTAGTCATTTAGAGTAATGTTTACGGTTATTGTAATGCTCTTTTCCCCCTCCAAATAAAAAAATGGCTCTGAATCAGAGCAGGGGGAGGTTCTAAAAAGGGGGCGTAATGGGGAGATAGATGGTCGTATTTGGAAACAAGGGGTCATTTTACATATGAATCAGTCAGAAGAATGTCTTTTTGAATGAAAACCTACGATTCAACTCGTACGCCACGTGCAACATTCACATATTTTTTTTTAATTTTTTTACATTGTGAAAATTTTTTTGGACATAGGAGTCATAGATGCGAGTCTTATACTCTCATTCGGCACCGAACATTTTTTTACAAACATCTTTTTTAAAAAAGCAGAGTAAAAAGATCATTTTTCGTGATTTTTCTAATATTTGGGGGGGGGGGGGGGGTACCACCCAAGTCCTCTTTTTTGCGATCGGTGTCTATGATCTTGAACTTTGAACCTCTCTTGCCCACCAAATTATGTTAGCAGTTAATATAAAGCTCCTTTTACCTCCAAAAAACTAATTGCTCTAAAACTAAGGAAAATTGAAAAAAAAAAAAAACTTGATAAGATGGGGGGTATAGGGGGAAAATGGAGGTCATATTCGGATTCGGATTCAGGGGGGGTCATTTTACATAAGAATCAGCCGACGAAATGTCAAAAGCATTTGGAAGGGTTTTTTTTTTTTTTTTTTTTTTTTTTTTTGCCGCACAGTGTAATTTAGCTTCATTTAATAATTTACTTAAACTAAGTGACAAATCAACTATTTATTACTTGTGTAATCAAGTATATAAGATTCTCTATTCTGAACAGTCAAGGGACCGAAAAAAAGTGTTCAGATTATGGGGTTGTTCATTATAAAGGGAGACTTGATAATTCATGTATATGTATTCTATTACGTTTGTATTATGTTCAGTGCTTTGCCCAGTGAACTATGCAAATTACTGAGATAGAGGTGCTGAATTTTGGTTTGGTGGCTAGTGCCGTGTCTAATTCAACTCAGTAGGACCTAATTAGGTAAGCTCTTATTACTTATTTCTTTTTCAATTTAAAAAGTTTAACGTAACATTCAACAATACAATATTACAATACAGCAATCGGTACAATACCTGAAAAAAAAAAAGTTATTTTCAATCTGTTTTTGCATTGTGTATTCTCATGCAAGGTATGTGCTATCATCGAAGTAAAAATGTTTCGTGTGATTCTCGGAACTTTTGCTTGAAGGTAATTGTACTTAAAGGCCCTGAATACTACCCTGAATGCTGATACAATGGTAGGATTCTTGAAATAGACAGTTCAGTAGCAGAAACTTGAGGCTCGTATTGCTCAGCTGAATGATTTCATGTGATGCTATAATATTCAGGAAAATATTTTTTTTCTCCGTCCTCTATTTTCTCTTAAGTGCAATTCAATCATTGTGATAAAATCGTGAATGTATTTCTGGCTTTCCTATTTGATTTATGTGAATTCCTGAGCACTGATTGTGAAAATATTCAGTATATAGAGAGGTAACTGTTGAAGGGGGCTAAGAATAGCGTTCATTTTACTGGGGTGTTCATATTATAGGATGTTCACAGTACAGAGAGGTCAACCTATGTTAAACCTATGGAGTTTCGCCGGGACCATCAAAATATGTTCAGAATATCGGGGTGTTCACATTAGAGAGTGTTCAGAAAAAGGGAGTCCACTGTATTTTTTAACTGATATAAAACATAAAAAACATCGGGAGCTGGCCTAGGGATTTGTAGCTATATAAGCACCCCTCAGGCGGGTGACATCCAAGGTGGACCGCCCCCCCGCCCCTCGTAGCTACGCCATTGGTACGCGTACACATTTGTTTAAAGGTGTATGTACATTTGTAACCAAAAGACATACTCAAAAATTTTGTCGATTGTCACGGAAATAGCTGGATTAGTCTTTCTGTAACCTTTGTTATAGTTATGAAGAAAATGCAAGCAATTTATATGCTCCACGAGGTTAGGTTACGGGACGCTTGCAAGGGATTCCATGATTTATAATCGGGATTTCCGTCATTGCGTTATGGGGCTTTCCATACTAATTACTTTTTTAAAAATTTTCTTAAGTAATTACAAATTTTAAGTAGGTGAAAATAAATTCATTTTGAGCCAAAGACAAATTACGAAAATATTATCAAGAAATAACTTATAAAATTTTTAACAAAGATAAAAAAAAAAAACATATTAGAATTCGCTTTAAAAAATAACATTTTGAAAAATAAATTAAGTAAAATTGTTTAAAGTACCAAATAAATAAAGAAAAAAAAAGAAAGAAAGAAAAATAAACAAATTGGACGTTTAAAAAAAAAGTTATTTACATGTGGATGCAGGCCCCTGCAATTGATTCTGCTGGTGCCCATGCACTAGCAGCTCATGAAAACTGTCCCGAAACTGAAAATAATGCCGAATGTTTTTAAAAAAAATCGAAAATTAGTAAGGATGACTTACGTCACTCTCATTACAGCCACGACAAATAATAAAAGAAGTTTGCATACGAAGATGAAGAGAAATAAGGACTTATATCGTCGAACAAGTTATAACATTTTCCAAGCAAGAATCAGAAAAGAAAAGCTTAAACGGAAACATAGCAATTGAAACTCTACGAGTTTTACGAAAGAAAAATAAAATATTTATCCAAATATTTCATCCGAAAAACAAAATATTATCTTCCTTCCAGGCAAAATCATTGTCCTCCGAAATTTGATAAGACTTGCATCTTAAATTAAAGCGCGGATCGTTTAGATAGCGACCAGCTACTCAAAAAGCACTTCTGACGTTGAACTTTTCTGGGGATTTCTTATGGGAGAAGAAATGTTTTCGTTTGAAATCTTATACTACTTATTTGGGAAAGAAATGAGATCTTGATTGAGAAGCTTCCCCCGTTCGAGAGTTTTAGAAACAAAAGCGCCCTCTTCTTACGAAATCCAGATGGAGCAAATTGTTTTGAAAGGAAAACTTTGGAACGTTGAATGGTTGCAGATTTATTTGAAGGAAGATGGAAAAAAAAAAAAAAAAAAGTGGATTACGAGAAGTTTCTTCGAAGAATGAAAAATATTACGGAGAAAGCAGTATCCTGTAGAAATTTGGAAGCATTCCATCATTCTAACAACGTGAAATTGGAATGCAATGTAATTGCGTCTAGTTTTTCAAATGTTTTTTAAACTTTAGGGTCATACTGAACTCCACTTTTAGTAAAAATATTTCACTATTAATCGAGAGAAACTTTCCCCATCCTTTGCTTTCTTTTTATTCATTCCTTCTTTTTTTTTCTTTCAGTAAAAACTTTTTGAACATTTTCGAAGGAATGAGAGTATTACTTTGTCTTAAATTGTTAACTTGTTCCGTTTTTCAAAGCTGTTTCAGTGCTTATACAAATTTACTACATCTCGTTTGCACAAAATGTGTAGATTTTTGTATTCAATTGCGTTTGAAGAAATAATGACTTTGACTAGATATTAAATACTAAGACAAATGTGGAATTCCATTGATTTTCTTATTATTTCAGCACAAAGAAAAACTTTGTTTTATTATTATGTTTTTCTGGTAAGATGAAACAAAAACATTCTTGTTATTATTGCCCCTTTTCTTATTATTTCAGCCTTTTGTCTCCAGTTTCGCGGACATTTCAAATTTCCTCCCTCCTTTAGTATGTTAAAAGGTATGATTGAAACTGAAAAAAAATGGGGGGGGGGGGGGAGAGAAATGTCGATGAAACTGGACAGACATTATTTCAGCACAAAGGAAAGCATTTTATGCTTTATTATTATTATTATTATTATTTGAAAAATGAAGCAAAAACATTCTTGCCATTATTGAGCCTTTTCTTATTATTTCAGCACAATGGAAAACTTGTTACCTTTCATTAGTTATGTTTTTATGTTTTTGAAGGATGAATCAAAAGCATTCCTGCCATTCTTGACATTTTTCTTATTATTGAAGCACAAAGGAAAACTTCTTATGTTTTATTCGTGTTATAATGTTTAGAAGACGAAGCAAAAACATTCCTACTATTCTATATATTTTTCTTATTATATAAGCTCAAAGGAAGACATCTTGTATTTTACTTAGTATAATGCTTTCGGAACATCATGTAAAAACATACCTGCCATTTTTGAAATTTTTCTTATTATTACAGTAAAAACTTTTATCTTTCATTAGTGTTATGATTTTTGAATACGAAGCAAAAACATTCTTAGCGTTTTTATTACTGTTTCAGCACAAAGCAAAATTTTTTATGTTTCATTAGTTCTAGGTTTTTTATAAAGTGAAGCAAAAACATTCTTGCCATTTACTGCAGAAAACAATTGGTCAGCCAACAATATAAGTAATATTCATTGCTTGCATTTGTTTATCTATTCAAAGAAATAATGACTTGGGATAATAAATAAATGCAAACAATAAACTGATGTGTTTATTTTCGTTAAACAAACTGATTGCGATATTAGTTTCGTAGTGTAAATGCAACTAATTAGAAGAAACTACTACATTCTATTTTATTTGGAATTGCTGTGGCCATTCCAATCGGCTGCCTGCTTCTACTTCTCTCTTTTATCCTTCTCAAGAGAACAGGGAGGTACTATTATCGGAAAGCTTAATACATCTAAAGCCTCTATTCCAACGTTAAAGACCTAGCATTGCCACATTCCAAACTAAAGAATCTGAATACTATGTAATCAGTGAATAGTTGAAAACAATTGTAAGAGAAGGCTGAGTCGGAAAAATTACCCAGATATTTCTAATCAACTCTGTTGATAAGAAGAAAACATTACTTCTTTCTGCCTGCGTTTAGGCATTTCGAAAGGGGTAATGAGACGAAAGAATTTATGATGATTATGAACAAATGATCCATTGCAGGAAAGATTTAATTAGCCAAGCACAAACAAACAATGTTTTATCAGAAGTTTCGTTCAATTTCTAGTTAGTTCCATTTTGTTAGTCAGCTTTAGAAGTTAAAGTTTTGTGTAGTTTTTTACAATCTGAGCATCGCTGTTTGAATGAAACGTAATCGCTAGTGTCTGACAAGTGAAAATACTACTTAACGTTTTTAGAGGCATAAACTTAATTTTGAAAGAGATATACGAAAAATATGATGAACATAACAGTTATCAATTCCAATAAAACATCAACTATCTACGGATAAAATTGGAGGTTGCATAGAAAGTAGAGATGTGCACTATTTTCATTTATAACGCTATGAATGTTCTTGCATTGAACAAAAATCACAAAACATTAAAATGTTAGATTTAAAAAGTCCCCCTCCCCCACCATTTTTCACGGTGTTATTTTTTAAAACTTGTGGAACCCGCACGGCTTTGCCCGTAGTAGAAAATTAAAAAAGATCATCTGGTACGCCTGCATATTTACAAATAATGGATGAAGAATTTCTCGCTAATTTACTATGTTCATTCGCCCATGTTATGGTGTTTGCTCGCACACGTTATGGTAGTTTGCTCGTCCGTGTTATGGTAATTTAGTTGTCCATGTTATGATAATTTGCTCGGTAAAACGTTCTTAAAATTGGAATAGATAAAGAACAAAATCAAATTTTCGAAAAATCGCTTCGAGGTGCACATTCCCATGCTACAAACTAATTTTGTACCAAATTTCATGAAAATCAGCCGAACGGTCTAGGCGCTATGCGCGCCACAGAGATCCAGACAGAGAGAGATCCCGACATCCAGACAGATCTTCAGCTTTATTATTACTAAAGATACAAAACCTAAAAATATGTTTGATTAAATTTTAGGAGTATTTTTGATTTTAAGTGAGTGAAATACACTTGTAGAGACTTTAAAAATATTTCTGTCTAGGGTAGACCGACCACTGGATAAGCACTTACCGATGAGCTGGAAAGGCTAACATCCGGTTTGCAGGCAAAAATAGACATATCTACTTTAGTTTGCAGGGATTCTAGCTATTGCAGATATGTGTTAGCCTCCAAATGAAGCAGAGTCACATTGAAATAAACGAAACACACGCATCAAAATTTTACTTGCCCCCTGCCCATTCAGATAGACTCATCTTAAATGGGCCAAACTATCAATTCATTTATTCTATAGCAAATGTTGGCAGAGAGTAAACAAAATGTCATTTTCAAAAATTCATCGCACTATCAAAATCTATAGTACTTGAGACATGAGAGTAAAAATATTGAAATTGATAAATGTAATATTTTTTTTTTAGAAATTGGGTAAACTTTCGTACTTCTGCATCACATTTTTGGTTGAGTTAAAAAACCAAAAAACCCACCCAGTGAATTAACAATCGCAACTAGTGAGCAGTGTTTGTATAAAAACCGTTTTTTTTTTTTTTTGAAAAAAACCCCAAAAAACTTTTTTTAGGGGGGGGGGGTTTAAACCAGATTTTTTTTTGGTGTAAACCGGATTTGTTTAGTTTTTATAAAAATTTGTAAGAAAAATATTTTTTTAAAGGAAAATCATAAAGATTTTATGAATTAATTGTTAAGGAATGTTTGTTATTCATATTTGGATAGAAGAATATTGTTCGAAAATCTTTAACTATTATAAAAAATGCAATACGTAAATGGGTCATGGTATAAATAATCAAATCATTTACTGTAGTAGTTTAGACATTAATTACAAGTAACGAAGAATAAATTCTTGCAAATTAATATCTTCATAATCATAGCTATCTACTATAAATTAAAAAAATAAAAGTGAAATTAAAATCACGCTTTCTTAAACATAGAAAGTATTTTGCAGTATCTACAAATGAATCATAAGTCTGATGTACACTATACAACTTTAAAAATCAAAAGATCAACGCATATTTTGTTTAAAAGATGTAAAAAAAAGTTAAAATTCATGTAATTTATTTACCTAGTGTATCAGTGACAACAATTATAGAAACAGGACAAGTTTCAGGAAAATCATTATGTTTTCCAATGTAGACATTATTTCTCCTGGTTTAATACATTTAAGAATACAATTTTTTTATCAAAGGAAAAAAAAATCCCTTTAAGGCCTCAGTATAAACTTAACTGAAAATACTCTTGTAACGCATTTTAATAATGAAGACTATCATAAAATTAATGTTGATTGATTCTTTCATCATGAGACTTCTTTTATTATATTGGGATCAAAAAGCTCTTTGAAAGGTGAAAATTTGTCATTAATTTTTTTTTTATAAGAGGACAGAGTTACAAGAATATTTTCTGTTTTCATAATTTTCTGTTTTTTCTTTTCTTGCTCTGACTGAATCATCTATTTGGGGTGTAAAAAGTGTGTAGGTAAAAGCGCAATTTTATGCCTACTTTAAGTGTTCTTGGAATTCTTTATTATGGTTTTTCTCTGGGCGATTCTCGAAAAAATGTCCCGCGCGTAACGACAGAAAAATCATTGAAACGTACATACAATCAAAAAGCTTAAAATCAAAATCAAAAATAACATCTTTCTTTCCATACTATGGGTCAATAAAAAAACTAAATTTTTGTAGTTTGTACTGAGTACAATATTTGATAGTGCGTGTATTATTTATAAATTTAGAACTATTAAGTAAAATATTAGTGAAGCTAATATTTTATTTAATTTTATTCTAATCCTCCTATAAATAATAGCCGATGATCGAGTAACCCGTGTGTTTCAACAATGATAATTTGATAATATGTTTTGGTAATGTTTAACATGCAAGGAAAGGCTTTATTTGGACTAGGCTGAACTCGGTCCGATAACTTAATTGTTTTACTGATAAGACTCATTTCAGTAGAATGAAGAAACGAAAAAGCAGTCAACTATAAACGCTATCAACTGGAGTTTAGGGTTAATCCACTGGAGTTAGGGTTACCATTTCAACTATCAAAATATCATCAAACAGGCAATGGCTTCGTTCAAATGTAGAAGAGTAAAAGCACTTTTCACTCGTCATACCTTGACGGGCGACTTTAAAGTTACTATTAGAATTATCGTGAAGAAAAAGACATTCATTATAGAAATATCTGAGAAAGTTTGGACTTCATTTCTTTATTTATTGAAAAATCGGATGTAGCAAAACCTCGGCTATAGCGATCTCCAGAGTCACTCCGTTGAGGTTTTGTAATAGTGGGGTTCGAAAACATTTAGGGGGGACGGGTGTTGTGTCCAGACCTCTCCCTTCATAGCAGCTTAAAATAACGCGTTGTAAATTGTTTCGGTTTCGTTTAACGACTTATTTTAATCGAAACCAATCAATACACTTTCACTATTTGTACTTAAGTGCTCAAACAGAAGTTTAGAGTATCCATTAACAAGAATCCATTTCCTACAAATTGAGATATTTCTTTGTCGAACTCTTGAAAGACTCATGCAAATGAGATTCGACTCGAGTGGTATCAGGTTCCTCTCGTTAAACTTTCCAGGAAATAAATAAGAAAATTAAAAAGCTCTTAATATCAAAAGCAGCAAAATCTCCCAAAAATATTTTTATTTATGATTTTCCCCCCTCGTATCTTAAAGTAACATACTCTTATTTCAGAATTTAGTTTTAGTTCCTCAAAAGAAAAGATAAACTATGCAAAAGTTTTTCATTGCTGGAATTGCGTGAAAGCACTTCGTTTAAGTGCTTTTTATTATTATGTCGCGTTCAAGAATCTCGCTCGGAATTACGGATCGAATTTCTGAAATATTTTTCACATCGCATGAATTGAAGGTTTGTAATCACAGGATCCGAATTATTCCTCGGTTCGAAATCATTCATAGTGAGCTTTTGAGCCCATTTTGATTACGTTCGTTTTAAGCTGATACTTTAAAGACAGCAATTTCCATTTGGAAAAACGAGGACTGTAAGAAAGGTATCCAACGTTTAGTATTAATTGATTCTTTTATAAAACCTGATGGCATGAATCAAGAGGCGTGCATGACCTGACCTTGAACCTTTGTGCGCATGCGTAATATTTTACCTATCTGTTAATAGCATCAGCCGCTGGCGAATACAGTTTCACTGATGTAGTGCGTAGATATCGTTCTAATTTTTTTTTCAAAAGTATACAATTTTGTTGTGAATATGCCTGAAACGTCTTACGACCAAACTGCACGACCTTGAGGGTCACGGATTTGGACACAATTCTAGATATAGGTCCATTCCCACTAGATATGAGCCCAGGTACAGCGGTTTGACTGCATAGGTCCTAGTTTGGCTGCAACGTAGGTCCAAAGTTGCTACTCTGGCCAAAGAAATACAATCGCGTTCCCATTGAAATTTCAGACTTAGACACAATGCTCGTTCTCCCAACTCATTTGACGTCGTTTGCTAGTACAACGAGTGGAAGGGAGAACACCTATTTATTTATGGACTTGAAAAGTCAAAATGATTTTGTATTTTTGCTTTTTTATGTGCCAAGTGCATGTGCAATATATCGGAGTTTTTTCTCAATTTCCATTTTTCGCTTATCATTGTGGAATATCTATAGCAGACGACAAACATCCAGTTAAACTAAATGTTTTTATTAGCAAACGATAAATAATTTTTACTAGCAGACGGTTAATGTAAAACGAAAATAATTAGTTTCGTTTGCAAACGATAAATATCTTGTAACTATGTTATTTTGGCAATCATGTTTTTGAAATTAAAGTAGTGTCCAATTTAAATTTGAGAACTACTTATTAAAAATTAGCATTCAAAGTAATTAATTCAAAAATAAGTGCATGCAAATGATTCGTACTGCAGTACAATTGCGGAAAAAGAGGTAATTCTTAAGGAAACTCCATTGCATTTCTGGGTTCAAATCATCAACTTTAGACCGCCGCGCCGTTGCGGCCGAACTAGGGCCTATGTAGTCAAACCGCTTTACCTGGGCTCATACCAAGTGGGAATTGACCTATATTTAGAATTTTGTCCAAATCCGTGACCCTCAAGGTCGTGGCGTTTGGTAGTTAGCTGGGACTTGATCTAGTATTCGATGAGTTCTGAGCTTAGCACTCTGCCGACTGAGCCACTGTAGTCCAGTCAATGAGTGCTCAAAACAGGGGTGTAGCGTGCATGGAATATGCGATAATTTTTGACTTCAGAATATTGTTAGGGGTAGTTAGTAGTAAGTTCACATACTAAAAGTCCCCGACCCTGGGGAGTGAGCTAAAAGTGGGAAGGAGAGGGGAAGAAAATTTTGGGCTTTTCGAGAAAATGTCGGAAACGGTGGAAAAATGCATTTAAAATAAAAATTCAAGCTAAATAAATTTACAATGTAACTGTTTCTACACATGTGTGTCAAATTTCCAATAATTTTCCGGGTACACGTTATAAAAAATCGATGATTTTCGAAAAACTTCTCTCTTTTTGTCAAATATTTGCTCCTAGTGCTTCCCAGGAGCAGTATTCATGAAAATTGTCGACGACAAAGTTGTAGAGCTTTAAATTTCCTTCAATTTGATATGCAATTTTGATATATTTTATTCAACCAATGAGAAGTTACAGAATTCCAAACACGCACTTTCGTGGCAAAAAACAGAACACTTGCCATTCACAAATTTCAAACCGACTCGGAAGGATCGCGCACTTCCTCTTTCTTTAATGAATTCGACAATCCTGATGGACAATAAAGAAGTATTTGTGGATTACTACAACTCAAATGATGTTTAAGGGTTGGGGGGGGGGGGTCGTGAAATTGTGACTTTGTGACAAGGGGAGAGAAAGAGTAAGAAGTGTGACATCAAGTATTTTTTAATACGGATATGTTTATAAAAATTAGTTTATGAAAAGTATTTTGTGACACATGGGGAGGGGGTCAAAATGTTGAGAAAAAGTGTAACATCATTTATGAACAGTCCCTGACCAAGAAATCGGACGAAGATTTGCAGAACTACGTCTATGCTGTATGAATTAGCTCCATACCCATTGCATTATTTAACGAAAGTGAACTGAGGAAGTACAGAAAGCCAGCATTTCCTCAGTAAGAAATTTCTTAGAAGTAATTAATAAGTAAATATACTGAAAGTCCCCGACGCTGGGGGTTGGAGTTAAAGGTGAGAAGGGGGAGCCAAATGTTGTGGTTTTCGATTATATCTCGAGAACAGTAGGAAAAATGTGTTCCGAATAAAAGTAAAAGTTAACTAAATTTATTATGAAATTGTTTTCACATATACATTTCATATGTATGTCACATTTTCAGCGTTATTTTAGGTACGCGTTCTTGAAAACCAATACTTTTCGAAAAAAAATTATCTCGTTCTTTTTGTCTGTGCCAAGCAGGCGCTCAAGGGATCTTGTGCAGCAATCATGTGACAAGGACCCTGACGGTTTCCTGTGTCTTGAAGACCCACCGGCTGAACACTTGAACTGCAGAGTCAAACCTGATACCAAAGAAATACGAAGCCTATGCCCAATCACATCGACACCCAACTGACAAGCAATCAAAAACTATTAAGTTCTACCATGTACTCAAATTCGTTACTCTTATTGAAATGAATATATGACGCTATAGCAGGATTATGAAAATTTTAATGATAAAAATAAGGTAAATGTAGCTGACCAGCAGCACCTTTTTGTAATTATAGTTTTTATTACATTATTATTAATCATAATTTGAAAGTGTTCATATGGAATATGAACTGACAGTAATTAGAAAATGAAAATATCATCTTTAAGGTGACATCTTGGTTCTATTCTGAGACGAAAGGGTCATGTCAACAGCAGTGGAAAAGTTGGTCTTAGAAATTGGTAATGTATTGATGTCATCGTCGTACAATTAGTCCTTGATAAGTATTTTGATTCCATTGTTGCAACTGCCCTTACAATGCAAGCTTGCGACAGAGTAGTCTAACGATGATTTTCTACAAGTGACCTCCTAATCACTTGTAGAAAAGCAATCTGTCAAAATCATCTTCCACATTCCGTCAGGAGCAACATCCGATTCCGAGAGTTTCAGCACTAAGTCAATTCCTCCTTTCCCAAACAACCAATCCGGTACTTCACCATTAAGTTCCTAGCTACAGGTTAACTTGGTGGTACGGCAGAGTTAGAGATCAGTCTTAATGTTTGCAGCTACTTTGATAAATGATCTGTAACGGAATTTTTGAGGGAGTTTTCTGTGTCGAGAGCATCATACCATGAGAGATACATATGACCCCAGCAGCCTCAATGGATTCAGGGGAAGAACTGTTGATATATACCTTAGATACATGTTGTATAATTTTAGATTTCTGGCAGAATGTTGCGATCAGTTGAGCATTTGGCTATCAAGGGGACAACCAAGAGGACTTCCTCTCAAATAATAGCTAACGAAGAATTTTGCCATCTGATAGCCGTCTTCGCAATATCAACGTCAACATCACCTAAAGCTCGGAGCGTATTTGTCTCATTTTTCAGCAGCTTCATCATTAGCGGATTTGTCAGCTGACTGTTGTTATGAAAGTTGGACAAAAATCTTCTTGTTTGACCTTCGTTTCAATTTTCTAACTGACGTTAATGTACATATGGTTTATACAGTCGTCTCTTTTTGCTTAACAGTTTTGTAGACGAGGTATCCTCAATAACAACAAATTCAAATTTAATTAAATCAATGTCGTTATCAATTTCCTTAAACAGTATGTATAGTGCTGACTTTCTGCACGTCCTCAGTCCACCAATTCATACTGCATATACGTAATTTTGCAAATCTTCGTCCGATTCCTTGGTAAAGGGCTGTCCATATAAATAATGTCACACTTTTTTTCAACATTTTTAACCCTCTACCCCCCCCCTTCCCCTTCCCTTTGTTACAAAGTTCGTTTTACAAACTGCTTTTCATAAACATATTCGTATTAAAAAATGCTTGATGTCACACTTCTTACTCTTTCGTTCCTCCTTGTCACAAAGTTGCAATTTCACGACCCCCCCCCCCCCACCTCCAACCCTTAAACATCATCTGTGTTGTAGTAATCCACAAATACTTCTTTATTGTCCATCAGGATTGTCGAATTCATTGAAGAAAGAGGAAGTGCGCGATCCTTTCGAGTCGGTTTGAAATTTGTGAATGGCAAGTGTTCTGTTTTTTGCCATGAAAGTGCGTGTTTGAAACTCTGTAACTTCTGATTGGTTGAATACAATATAGCAAAATAGCATATCAAATCGAAGGAAATTTAAAACTTTACAACTTTGTTAGTGACAATGTTCATGAATACTGATCCTCGAAGGCACTAGGAACAAATGTTTGACAAAAAGAGAGAATTTTTCCGAAAATCATTGATTTTCATAACATATACACAGAAAATTATTGGAAATTTGACAAATATATGTAGAAACAGTATCATAGTAACTTTAGTTAGCTTGAATTTTTATTTCAAACGCATTTTTTCCACCGTTTCCGACATTTTTTCGAAAAACCCAAAATTTTCTTCCCCCCTCCTTCCCACCTTTAGCTCTACCCCCAGGGTCGGGGACTTTTAGTATGTTTACTTAATAACTACTCCTAACAACATTTTGAAGTCCAAAATAATCGCATATTCCTTGCACGCTACAATATGTTCATTGTCTTGGATTACTGTAATTGTCAGTCAGATTGCGCTGTGCGAAAACCGAAATGAAGACTGGTGTCTAAACTTCAGCCGTGTTTCTTTGATTTATTTTTGACAGTTACATTTAATAATGGGAGAATTTCATTAGTTTACATTTAAAACAAGTTAGGTTTAAAATTGGGTTCTAAACGGGAAAATTTCCCGAGGAGCTATTATTTATCTTAAAAATTAGTTACCTTGCTAGATTTGCTTAAAGTGAATGATACTCAACTTTTAATGAGTCATATTTTTACAACAGAGCAACAAAGTAGTAAAATGCATATACAAGTACTTGAAGAAAGTCCGGATCGCTATGAGAACCAAAATGAAGGATATGTAATCTTGAAGGTTTTTGTGCTGAGTCACTGTTTCATGTAAAAGTTTTGAAAATTCTGTTCTGACTTTCTTACCTTATTTTCTGCGGAATTACTGCTTTCATGATCTTAAACCAATAACGATCACCCATCGTTGTTATGAACTTTAGAACCCCCCCCCCCCCCAGAAAATTACTTGTTCGATTCTAAGAATTATACCAAAGTATCAAATCAACCAAATAATTATAATCCAATAAAATTCTTGTTTCCCGAACAATAACCATTAAACAGTAACTGGAAGCAAGAATTTTCATTATTTTCAAACAAATTTTCCCGAACCTGCGTTTTGAAGTTTCTTTAACGAAACCCTTTGAGAGTCATTTTCTGTCAAAGTTATCTTTCAGATTTTAGTATGGAATCGTTTCCAAACAGCCAAATTATAAAATTACAGGGATACCAATTTTATTTAATTTATTCATAAAAAGCGGAACAAATAAAACACACCCAACATTTTACTTTATAGTTAAACAAATTTTTTTTTAATTTCGCATTCATTTTTCATAATAGCTAACTTAAAATCGTTGAAAAAAATGCAGGAGCTGGAATTAACCGAACTTAAATATTAGTTTCATATTTAATTTCTTTCTAAATGCGAAAAACGAAACATGAAGCGTGAAGTAACCTACGTCATATATGAAACTAGCCACTCTTGTTTGATTTTATGAATAATGCTCATTTTAGCATTTTATGTTAGAGAAGAATGCTATCAAGAGAAAATGTAACTAGGGGGTGTATTTATTTTTAAAGTTTTTTTTTTTTTTTTTTTACGATAGGCGAAAATCTATAATGCACGCGAGCGGAAGGAAAAATGATAAGTGGGGAGAAAGTTTCAGAGTTAGTTCTACAAGAGTTTGAAAAGTTTTCACTTAAGAGATTCTGAAAGTTTAATTCCAGTTATTAAGATTTTTAAGTTTTCAAAAATAACGTAACGGATGTCGTTAATCTTCCCAGAAATTTTTTATGCTTTATTTTATGAGATAAAGTTCGTTGAAGGGCGCAAATACGCTGCCTTATTTGAGTTAATATTGAGGACAGAGATATATTTGGTGTCTTTAGATCACGAATCTGGTTCAACTTTCTTTGAGTTCAATTCGGTCACGGTAATATTTTATACCATATCAGCTTGAATATGCAACATGGAAAAGAGGTATAGTTTTACTTTGCAACGGTTTTTAATTTAATTTCTGATACTTTTTTTTGAGTAAATGTTTCTGAAAATGTTTCTGTATATGCCGAAAAATAAAATGCATATATGTATGGTCAGTTAAAGCAAAAATAAACATGATGGGGTAAATGAAAACAAACCTTATTATCTGAATTGTGATCATGTTTGAAACTATGTAGGGTCAGTTAGGATTAAAAGAAATGTGGGGTTAATGAAAACAAACCCTAATTATCCGAATTGTGGTAATTTTGGAAACTACGTGGGTCACTTAGGGTAAAAAGAAATATGGGGTTAACGAAAGCAAACTCTGTTATCAGAATTGTGGTAATTTTTGAAGTTAGACTGCTGATGAGTGAACACTAGTCAGCATATAAAAGACGTACTGAGAGTTACGCGTGTTTCCGAAAAGTTGTGTATGCATCATCATCATTGTTTAAAAATGACATTGTTAAAATTTTTTTTTTTTTTTTTTTTTTTTTTTTTTTTTTTTTTTTTCAGGTTTAGTGATTTTGTTTTCCTCTCTAGCAGGTCAACAAATGCAAAGTAACTGATTTCAACTAGTTTTACTTGGAAGGTTAGTAAAATATAAAGTTATGAATTTCACCTTACCAGCTATTTTTGATGCACAATTGAGGCGTTTCCATTTTAAATCCTGGGATAAATGGAAATGTCTAAGTTTTTCATCCTTCCAATATTTCGGGTGACAAAATATTGATGTAAATCATACTTTGGTCTAGTTTACATAATTTAATTTTTGTATGATTTTCTTTTTAAATGATTTCAGATTACATTTGAAGGATTTTGCAGATCACATGCGACCTTCGGGCCGCAGATTGAGTGTTGTTAGTGTAGAACTTCTCAAGCTTCTAAACGGATTGTGTACAGTGCGATTATCTAACTGCATTAACGTCATGGGGTGCTCCCATTTGCCCCATAATCTCTGGGATAAAAGATAACATGATTGCATTCGCTAACAGTTACAAAGTCAAATATCTCGTATCTAAGTACTCTTATAGAGTATAGTCCTGGACACAATGCACAAAATTTTACGTCTCAACCCAACCAAAGGAAGGAAAGGAACTAACGTTGAAACATTGGAATTCTGTTTCCCTTTGCACCAATTGACTCTAGTCAGAATGAATACTATTTTCGCGAACAATAATTAGTTTCTGAAGTTTCTGTTGGCAGCAGTGTGGTTTGCACAAAAAGGGCGTCCCCGTGTTGAAGGGAGTGTGTTTTAATACTCGCTTTTTTTCGCAGTCGATGCTGTACTCTAAACTACTTATTACATTTTGCTCAATTTTCATGTACAGTCGGATCCGGACTTACGTGAGGGATGCGTTCCAAGACTCTTCGCGTAAGTCGAAATTTCGCGTTGTGGAAAAAGGCATTGTATATGATTTTTTATTAACGTACCCAATTATTTTAGACATTTTTAAGCACCTTTCAAACTGTTTTTGACCATTTATTAGTTATATATTACCTATTTTTACATAAAGAGCTGATTTTTTACTGTATTTTTTTAAAAAGCTGCTTTATTCAACATAGAATGTTGGTGCGATGCACAAAATCAATGATCAATGGGACGATATAAAACAAAACGATACGATTCGTACAGTATGTAGCAATAATAAAGCGCTGCACTATAGTAGTACTGTACAGTAGATACAATTATAGTTACATTTATAACTTAAAAATTGATGATTTTTTATGCAGCGCAATCAGATCGTTATTCTAATATATTTTTAAATAGAGTAGCTTCTTACTTTTATAACGTTTCCGTTCTATGGTTACACCCCTCTTTCAGGGTCTCTATAATCCACAATATAAGAGCAGCTTCCCATTTCATACTGTTTGCATTTTGCTCTGCGAGTTTCATATTAAAACTAAATTCTGAACTTATACGGATTGACTTTTCTTGAATTTTAATTGCACGTCTGGAAGGTTCACTCATACCTAATTGTTGAGCTACTTTCGATTTAATTTTAAGTTGTTCAAGCGTATCAAGAATCTTTACCTTTTCTTGAATTGTTGCAACCTTTCGCTTTTTCCCCCTATCGTCACTAACAAACTGATGTTTTTGAGCGGTTTTAGTGCGGTGTGTGGGAACTTGAGCTTCAGTGATGCTAAAAGGATGAAAGTGCATTCACGGAAGTCAATATTTAGTAGTCAATAACGAAGTAGACACTTAGCACCACGATTACCTTTAAATATTTTCGTGTTGTGAGCGAGAAATTCGCTTTTGCTCTAAAACTCATTGCTCGTGAAAAACTCGCGTTATAGCCATTTCGCGTAAGTCGAATCGCGTTGTAGCAGGAGTCGACTGTACATAAGTTCCAATGTTCAGGTTAAAGTTGTAACTTGTTTTAGAATGTTGAATTGTCAATTTTTCAAGTTGAATTCAAATTGCTTTCCCAGTTACATAAGCTGTTCAATAGTGATTTTAACAACTTTAATGTACAGATAACTAAGCAAGTTGGAACCATTATATCTGTGAAACTTAAGTTATTCACGAGAAAGATGGACTAAATGTAAACAAAGAATTGTGCTATTTGGCGACCTTAATCATGTGCTTGACTTGGATAAGAACAAACTGTTACCATGCAAACGGCAAATGCAAATCCTATTGGTTAACTTTCTTCTTTTCATTCAAGAGAAAATCTCCAAAAGCGGCATAGCGGAAACCTTCTGGAAATCTTTTTGTTTACTTTTGGTCTGTGCATTCCATAAACGGAGTTTAGGTTCACAAGTCTGATATGATTCAAGATAAAACTGAGGAATGAGCTTATTTTTTATCAATGATGATTAATCTGTTAATTACTATGCGTTGGTTCATATTTGAAATGTAAAGTGCAAATAATAAATGTTAACACTTAAAAATCTTTTGTTTCTGAGAAGTTTGAGAAGAACAATTGGTTATTTGTAGGATATTGTTGAATTCGCCCCTAAATAAGTTATTTTTTAATCTCTACACAAATTTATTTTAAGATATTGTCACAACTTGCCCCAACTTGGGATAAGTTGTTATTTTTCAGATTTACGTACTATAACATGTGTGAATTGTTTTTAAAAAAATTACGACATCCAAATCATAAAATTGTTTTCATAATAAAGTTTTCAATTTAAATCTCGAGGAGCCAATGTTGGAACAAAGTCGTATTTTCTTCTAAACAAATTTTGAGCCGAGTTATAAGAAAGAAAGAAAAAAAAAAACTTTTTTATTCCCGCACTCTCCTACTTATTACAGCTAATGTAGGTAAAGTCGAGAGTGGTACATGGGAAATCGAGTCGTTTAGTATTGTCCGTTTTTTTAAATTTAATAAGTGGTTACGTTTATTTCATTTTCGCAAGCAATTGATAACACGAGTTAAAGCTTTCAAACATTAGCATTGTCGCTTTGAAAAGATTTTCTATTTTGTTTATTCGTTGTGTCATAAGTCACTCTTAAGTTTTCTTTATAGAACACACAACTTATTTTCAAGATTTGTGGCTGAAAACACAGTATCTAGAAAATGGGAGAAAAGGAAATAGATCGGTAATTTTCCAAAGGTTATAAAGCGTTTCTGACATTAAAATCTGTCTTATGTTCTTTTGTTTAAAATTATATTTTAAATGTCTAGACGTCATAAACGTGCTTTCGTTGTATCTGTTATTTGAAGCAGAAGTTGAAGCTTTTTTTACGTCTAGACAGTTATAAAAAAGTAATGCATCTGTATTTTATAAACTGCGAATTCTAGTTAAAACATTTTTTTAAAAATCTAACAGTAGCAGCAGGTAGAGACTTAGTATGGAAATTTTCTGAATAAAAAAAAAGTAACCAGATGAAAAAAATGGGAAAAAAATGTTATTAAAAGAACTGTCTCAAAATATCTAACTAGTCAGAAGAGATGGGGAATAAAATTGATTCCATTGTTAAAAACTGTGATAATGATTTTTCATGCGTCAGATAAAGAAGATGAAACTCAATTTTAGGTATTGCTCGATGTATACCGTTCCATTTATGTTGCCTCTTACACAGGGAACATCTTATTCTCATATGTATAATAGACAATGATCGAGTAACGCTCCTGACGTCATCAACAATGAAATTCAAACCGCGGCATGTTTAGTTGATGATATTGTTACAAATTCTGTAAATAGTAATTATTGTAGGAACGTAACCTGTAAATAGTTTCCCGTAATAAATATACAACCCCTTTTTCATATGGCTAAAGTATACGACCCCTATTTCCTTTTTGTTCATTGATAAAATTTGATAACGGTCTACTACTTTACAGAAGCGTGTGGAATATTTGAGAAATTTCTTTTCGGTGTATTTAAGCCGTTAGCGATGGATAAACAGTTAGTTTCGATTGAGGATTTCGAACTGAGAGTGTGTATTTGCTCTGTTTATAGCGAGGCATTTCGCTGTGTTGTTTTCGTATTTGGAAGTAAATACGTGTGTAAACGTTGAGTTTACGGTGTTGTGTGATAATTGCTTAATTGCTGATGAATAATTTAGCAGTTGTTGACGCTCTTTCCTGTATATAGTGTAAATAAATCTCCTGTGTTTTTATCAAGAACTGTGTCTTCATTTCAAGAAAATGGAAGTCGCACCGAATCCGTTACAATTTGGCGCCCAACGTGGGGCTTCTTCTGGACTTTCTTGGAGTAAGTGTGACTTTGGAAATTTTTTCATAAAGACTGTTTGAATTTATAGACTTTATTTTTATGGTGATTACTCGCGCAATGGATAACCAATTAAAACAACTTCTGGAAGCAATTAATGCTGCGAAAAGTGACTTGGCTGAAAGTTAGGCGGCTAATCAAGAGCAATTAAAAAATGATATGGCGGCTAATCAAGAACAATTAAAAAGTGATTTGACTGCAAGTTTTACTGCAAATCAAGAACAATTAAAAAATGACATTGCGGCTAATCAAGAACAATTGAAAAGTGATTTAATGGTACTGAAAAATGATTTAGCTTCTAACCAAGAGGAAATTAAAAACGACCTTACTTCGGTAAAGACTGTGATGGAAAATAAATTTAATGAGATAGAGCATCGAGTTGATGCTTTTGATGAAAAACTTGAAACAGTAGAAAACCGTATCGCAACAGTTGAAAATCATGTGGATGAGAAAATTAAAAAAATGGAAAGGAGATTGGCGACCGCGGAAAGCAGTTCGGTACAGTTTGGCGCTCCCACATCGGTTGCTCGACCGTCCATTAAACTTGCCACATTTGATGGGAAAACTTCGTGGCAGGTTTACAAAACTCAATTCATGATAGTGGCGGAAGCGAACGGATGGGACTCTGCTACCAAGACCTGCCATCTTGCAGCATCCCTGAGAGGTGACGCAGCGGACATTCTCCAGACCCTTCCGGACAGCCAGCGCCTGGATTTCGCCGCCCTCACATCTGCGTTGGAGCTTTGCTTCGGTGAGAAGTGCCAGAAAGATTTCAGCAGACTCCAGTTGAAGTCCCGTTTCCAGAAAACCGGGGAAACCCTGCAAGAGCTAGCGGCGGACGTCGAGAGATTGTCTCATCTTGCTTTTTGCGACTGTCCTGCGGATGTTCGAGACAACCTGGCACTCAACTACTACATCGACGGGGTTCGAGATCCGGAAATCCAGAAAGCTCTACGGATGGCGGATGTCAAAGACCTGAATTCTGCTGTTGTGTATGCGATGAAGTTGGAGGCCGCCCAGCAAGCAACCCGTGTGAATCGCCTTCCCATCCGAACTCTGGAAGCTGATGAGTCTGATTCCAGGTCGTCCCATCTCGCTGAACTTGAGAGACAACTCGGTGACTTGGCAAGACAGCTGAACAGCATAACAGCCCAAAAGAAACAAGAGCAGAAGTGCTGGAAATGCGGTAGTGAAGGGCACCTGCGAAGGAGTTGTCCTGCTCGCCAAGCTACGCGAGGGAAAGAAATCACCTCCACCAGAGCTCTGCAGATTTCCTCCGCTAGTAGTGGCAGTGATGGACTTTTCATTTACGCACATGTAAATGGGAACCCCTGCAGATTAATTGTCGACACTGGAGCCAATGTGACAATCATTAGGACAGATGTGGCTCGTGAATTTGGATTGAAACTGCTGTGGACATCGCCACGCGTAAGTCTCCAGACTGTGACAGGTGACAAGATCGAGATTGACGGTAAAGTGGACTTGGAAATAGTGTTTGGGAATGCCACCTACCATCATACGGCATTCGTCGCTAATATCACGGACCCCTTCATTCTCGGATTGGACTTTTTGAAGAAATATGACTTCACTCTCGACTTCAAGACTAATGAGCTGCACTCGATGAGAGAAGACATAGCCGTTTTCCCCGCAGAAAGTGATGTAAAATCCGCTCATCAAATAATAGCCCAAACAGATTTATCGATTCCCTCAAGGTCAGAATCATTAATACCTAGCTCCCTTGAAGAAAGCAATAGTTTTCGATTTGGACTCATTGAATCCCCCAACTTAAGCAATAACCCAAAAGGAGTGCTGGTGGCATCTACGCTTGTGGACCTTTCCAAGGATGTAATTCCTGTGAGAGTCGCCAACGTGAGTGAAAGGTCAAGGAATATCCGGAAAGGTGAAGTGTTAGCAACTTGTACTCCAGTAAACTGCATCATTAGAAGAATCAATTCCCCCGAAACTGTGTCTTCTGAGTCCTTGACATCGAAGTTAATTGGGAGTGCGCCATTATCGAAAGATCAAAGAACTGCTGCGGAACAATTGGTGGACGACTTCAAGCATCTGTTTTCATCTACGTCGGAGGATGTGGGCCGGACGAATTTAACGCAGCATAGGATCTACACTGGAGAACACCCCCCTATTAAACAGCATCCAAGACGACTACCGTTCGCCAAGAAGGAAGAGGTTGAGACCCTCCTGAAAGAAATGAAGGAGAATGATGAAATCGAACCCTCATCCAGTCCTTGGGCCTCTCCCATCGTCTTGGTCCGAAAGAAAGATGGCTCCACCAGATTTTGTGTCGATTACCGGCGGCTGAATGAAATCACCAAGAAAGACAGTTACCCTCTTCCACGGATAGACGACACCTTGGACACTCTGTCCGGACACAAGTGGTTTTCGACCCTGGACTTGAAGAGCGGCTACTGGCAGGTTGAGATACACCCTGATGACCGAGAGAAGAAAGCGTTTACAACTGGACAAGGCTTATGGCAGTTATGAGTGATGCCCTTCGGCCTCTGCAATGCACCAGCTACGTTCGAGCGTCTTATGGAGACAGTGTTAAGAGGACTTTCTTACGAATCCTGTCTGGTCTACTTAGACGATATCATCATCGTGGGACGCAGCTTCGAAGAACATCTGGCAAATCTTAGGAAGGTGCTGCAAAAGCTTAAGGAAGCCAATCTGAAGTTAAGCCCGTCCAAATGTAATTTGTTCCGCCGGGAAGTGAACTACCTTGGTCACATCATCTCTTCCGAGGGTGTACAAACCGATCCAGAGAAGGTATCTGCGGTCAACTGTTGGAGTCGTCCCGAAAACATCCATCAGCTGCGAAGTTTCCTGGGGCTCTGCACGTACTACAGGAAGTTTGTGAAGGGTTTTTCCAACATTGCACGACCTTTGCATAAGCTGACGGAGAGTAAGCAAAAGTTTGAATGGTCCAAAGAATGCGAAGATGCATTTCTACGACTGAAGGAGGTTTTAACATCAACGCCTATCCTCGCTTATCCTCAGCCTGAAAAATCCTTCATCCTGGACACTGATGCGAGCAACGAGGGCATCGGAGCTGTTTTATCCCAAGAAATTGACGGAAATGAACATGTCATCGCTTACTGGAGCAAATGCTTATCAAAGTCGGAGCGAAACTACTGCGTCACCAGAAAGGAGTTACTGGCCATAGTGAAAGCTGTAGAACACTTCCATCATTACCTCTACGGCCGAAAATTTCTGCTTCGGACAGATCATGCCTCGTTAACTTGGCTTTTGAACTTCAAAAATCCGGAAGGCCAGATAGCCAGGTGGATACAGCTGCTCCAGGAATATGACATGGAGATCAAGCACCGAAAAGGGTTGTCTCACGGTAATGCAGACGCTTTATCAAGGAGACCCTGTCCTGAGAACTGCCACTATTGTTCCCGAATCGAGAAACAGTATGGAACGACTAGCCCTACCGCCTATCAGGTGACAGTGACTCCAACATCATCAGAACCTGATCCATGGAGTGATGACCAAGTTCGAAAAGATCAACTTGAAGACCCCGACATAAAACCAATTTTAGAGTTCATGGAAAGTGACAGTCGACGCCCTAGCTGGCAGGACGTTTCCATCTTCAGTCCTGCAACAAAAAGATACTGGGCTTTATGGGACTCACTCCATTTACGGAACGGCGTGCTACACCGGAAATGGGAATCTGACGACGGCAAAACATCTAGGTGGCAGTTACTACTTCCCCGATCAAGGATTTCAGATGTTCTGAAAGAAATACATAGTAGTGCGACTGGAGGACATTTTGGTGTCTTGAAAACCCTCAATAAAGTTCGGGAGCGCTTCTTCTGGAGCAAGGCGAAGGATGACGTGGAGAATTGGTGCCATTCTTGTGACGCCTGTGCTGCTCGTAAAGGACCGAAGAAGAGAAGCAGAGGGAAGCTACATCTGTACAACGTTGGAGCTCCTTTCGAACGAATTGGGATCGACATCCTGGGTCCTCTACCAAGAACTGCTGATGGGAACAAATACATTCTTGTTTCCATCGACTACTTCACCAAATGGCCGGAAGCATATCCCATTCCAGATCAAGAGGCTACCACCGTAGCAGAGACTCTAGTCCAACATTGGATCTCGAGATACGGAACACCTTTGCAGATTCATTCCGATCAAGGGAGGAATTTCATCTCTGCTGTGTTTAAGGGCCTATGTCAAATTCTCGGAATTAAGAAAACTAGGACAACATCACTACACCCACAATCGGACGGCATGGTGGAGAGATTTAACCGCGTAATCCTGAATAATCTCTCGCTTATGGTATCCAGAAATCTACAGGATTGGGACAAGAAGCTACCCCGAGTAGCATCAACTCATCGGCCGATGATCGGCCGTTCATCGAAATCCGATCAAACTTTGATCGGTCGATGATCGGCCGATGATCGGATTCCGATGAGTTTTCATCGGAAATTGCTCCAATATGTCTCATCGGCAATAGTAGAATCCGATCATCGGAATCCGATGAATTTTGCTCCCTATACCGATGAGATTTGGAGCAATATACGAGCAGTGCTGTTCCGAGGCGATGAATTTTGGATAAAAATACGATGAGATTTGGAGCAATATACGAGCAGTGCTGTTCCGAGGCGATGAATTTTGGATGAAAATACGATGAAATTTGGAGCAATATACGAGCAGTGCTGTTGTTCCGAGCCGATGAATTTAGGATGAAAATACGATGAGAAATAGTAACTACGATATAGGGACAAGCAAGGAGGAAAAAAAAATAACCGGGGAAAGAAAACTTGCAGGAGGGGTATTTTCGGATGACGTCATTTGGGAATTACTTAATATATATTATTTTTTTATTAACTTGTTTAATTAATTTTTAATTTAACAACTTTTGATGAGCGTGATTCATGAGTTCAATCTTAATCGCTCTAGCCGGGAATCGAACCCTAGTCCTCTGGAATACGAGATTCATATGCTAACCACTAGACAAGTTATGCTCGCTCCATGGCGGAAAATAATGTATTAAATGGAAAATCATTTGTGGCGCCATCTATCGGGTGGCAAGGCCATGACAGATTTCTGAACGGAAAGTGAGAATTTTATTCAGTGAATATACTTATGGCGCCAGCTAGTGAAGAGCCGGAGTCGGTAATTTTGGGAGTCAGGAGTGGAATTGTTTTGGAGATAGAGAGAAATCATTCCAGAGCTGGAGTCTCATTTTGTTCGCAATTCCAGTGAGGTAATCGGCGTTGGAATCGTGGAGTTAAAGTTGAATTGATTTTGCAGCAAATTGAAGTAAACCCTTCCAAAATCCAGGAGTCGGATTCGGAGTCAAAGTCTCAGTCATTTTTCCTCCGATTCTCAAACTTGAATGTTGATCCGTATAGCCTTACGTTTGATCAATAGTCGGATATTCGAATAATAAAATTTATCCTATTTTAACAGTTGGGAGATTTCCAAAAAATTTAGATTGGGAAAATTTTTATCGGAAAATTTAAACGACCTACTTTTTTAAGATGAAATGTAACTCGGCAAATTTTCATCGGAAAATTTGATCGTTACGATCTCTTTTTCCGATGAAATGTAGCTCGGCAAATTTTCATCGGAAAATTTGATCGTTACGATCTCTTTTTCCGATGAAATGCAGCTCGACAAATTTTCATCGGAAAATTTGATCGTTACGATCTCTTTTTCCGATGAAATGTAGCTCGGCAAATTTTCATCGGAAAATTTGATCGTTACGATCTCTTTTTCCGATGAAATGCAGCTCGGCAAATTTTCATCGGAAAATTTGATCGTTACGATCTCTTTTTCCGATGAAATGCAGCTCGGCAAATTTTCATCGGAAAATTTGATCGTAACGATATAGTTTTCCGATAAAAAACAGCTCATCGAAAACCGTTCTCGGATTCTGATCGCAACGATATCAGCGTGCATTACGCGATGAGTTTAGGAGGAGTCGATGATCGGCCGAGCAAAATCCGATGAGTTAATGCTACCTGGGACCTTTGTTCCTGCTGGCCTACCGCAGTGCTGTCCACGAGACAACTGGATTTGCCCCATCTCAGATGCTCTTCGGACGAGAGCTTCGGCTACCTTGTGATCTCGTCTTCGGTCGTCCTCCGGATGCGCCTGCATCGCCTGAGGAGTACATCCAGGATCTCCAGGCCCGGTTGGAAGACGTTCATAACTTCGCACGGGAGCGAATCAACATCGCGGCGGAGAAGATGAAGACCCGATACGACACAAGGTCTACTGGACATGAATTCAACGAAGGCGACAAGGTTTGGTTATGGAATCCCATCCGACGGAAAGGTCTTTCACCCAAATTGCAGTCGCATTGGGATGGACCCTACAAAGTCCTTAACCGACTGAATGACGTCGTAGTGAGGATCCAAAAATCACCTAATGCAAAACCTAGGGTTGTACATTATGATCGGTTAGCCCCATACTATGGCCATAGTTCATGAGTATTACGTAAACAACCATGGTTGATAACATAAAAGTTGTAGATAATTTTTTTGCTTTTAATGTTTAGTAATATTTCTTGTTATTATTGTGTTTCCTATGTATCTGTTAGTTATTAATTAATGTGAATATTTGTAAACTTTTGATAGAAGTTCGACACCCTTTCTGGGGATTGTACTGCCCGGGACGTGCAGTCCTTAGGAAGGGGGCAATGTTACAAATTCTGTAAATAGTAATTATTGTAGGAACGTAACCTGTAAATAGTTTCCCGTAATGAATATACAACCCCTTTTTCATATGGCTAAAGTATACGACCCCTATTTCCTTTTTGTTCATTGATAAAATTTGATAACGGTCTACTACTTTACAGAAGCGTGTGGAATATTTGAGAAATTTCTTTTCGGTGTATTTAAGCCGTTAGCGATGGATAAACAGTTAGTTTCGATTGAGGATTTCGAACTGAGAGTGTGTATTTGCTCTGTTTATAGCGAGGCATTTCGCTGTGTTGTTTTCGTATTTGGAAGTAAATACGTGTGTAAACGTTGAGTTTACGGTGTTGTGTGATAATTGCTTAATTGCTGATGAATAATTTAGCAGTTGTTGACGCTCTTTCCTGTATATAGTGTAAATAAATCTCCTGTGTTTTTATCAAGAACTGTGTCTTCATTTCAAGAAAGTGGAAGTCGCACCGAATCCGTTACAATATGTTTTGATGTTGTTTAAAATGCAGGGAAAGGCTTTATTGTCACAGAGCTGAATTGGATCCAGTCACTTGACTGTTTTACTGGTAAGACTGTCATTTCAGGGAAACGAAGAAATGAAAAAGAGTTCAACACAATTAATGCTATCTACTGGAGTTTAGGGTAAATCCACTGGAGTTGAGGTTGCAATTTAAACTATGAAAATATCGCCAAACAGGCAATTGCTTCGTTCAAATGTAGAAGCAATTTTCATCTGTCACAGCAATTTTCTAGTATCAAAATAAAGCTCTTAATGTTCAGTATTTACTATATCGCTTCTTAGCAAGCAAAACAAAAACTGCATTGAGAACTAGTAATGACTTACATTTTTCTAGAATGCCGAATAGAAATAAAACTGCTTTAGAGTCCTACTTTCTGAAGAATTTAAGTACCAGTCTGTTGACTCTATCTATCTATCTATACATATAATAAAATAAGATGTTTGTTTGTGTGTGCGTGTGTGTAAGTGGCGCGCATCCCGGGAAATCGGTAAATCCTAGAAAGATGAAATTTGGTATATAGGTGCAGTTTTTACCGACGGTGTGCACCTCGGGCTTCGATTTTTGATACTTTAATTAGAAAAAATTTATTTAATGTTTTATATGATTTTTAGCACTATTTAGTACTTTTTACATCACAGACCCCGAACCAATCGTGCCACGGAAATATTTTTTTTATTATAGTGTAGAAAATTTAATTTTAAATATGACGACCGAAAACGTTTTGAAGACAAATCAATTTTTGCTTTTTTTATACATTTTTGAAAAAAACCTTCATTTTTCATTTTTTCCAGGGTTTAATTTTTTTCTAAACTCATCCTGCAAAAAGTATACAAGATTCCTTTCTAAAATAAAAACAGAGAAGTGAATCAAGTGATGTAAAGGACACTAAGACTTTTTTTGCACATTAAAATGCACGCCCAAGTTAAGGATGTCTGGTTTTGTCTCCTTTAGAAGTGTGTGGATTGCGCACCGATCACCCCCGCGTAAAATGGAATTCTGCGTTCAAGGGGGCGTGGCGAAGTGCCTTCTCGTGAAAAACGGACAATAATTTGTCTTTACTTTCTTTTTTCTGCTTCTACTACTTCCTTCTCCTCGGATGACGTTTTAATTCGCGAGTTACTCTTCGTGGACAAAATCTATGTATTTTTGTGCTGTAAATAAATATGTTTCTCAGGAACGTGCGAGAATTATGATTCCAAGATTTTCAACTGCACTTAGAAGAGATAAAAAGTACTGAGTAAAAAGGTGGAATAAAGTTAAAAAAAACAAAAAAAAAACAATTGCCTTTAGCAGCGCTGAATGGATTTCAGAGCTGCTAAAGGCAATTGTTTTTTCTTAAATACAGAAGCTAATCAGCTTCACATACATTGCCTAATGTGGAAAAAAAACCTTTGCCTTCGGACAAACACAGGAAAGATTTACAACACAAAAAGTAGGAAATAACGCCTAGAGAAGCGATAGGACTCGAACCTAAAGGCCAAATTTAGTATGAAAATTTCATGCACGATCTTCAGTGTAAGAACAAAAAATCTAACAAAAATGTTCATTAATTATTGTACTTATTGCACTTTTGTTTCTAAAATTTGAATCTATACTTACTTTAATTATTTTCTGCCAGCAATCGATTTGCTAATTTGTATGTTTTATTCCCACGCTTTCAGGATTTAGAGCATTTTTCTTTTAGTCATTATCGTATGGGGTTCCCAATTGCTTTCGTCTCACCTGCTTATTCTATTCTTTCTTCTAAAATTTTATCTCAATGTTTGAACCTCTGTTTGCTGTAATTCCATTTTGTTACTTATAAAGTTTAATATACAACACTTTTAGAAAGAGTTTCGTAGGTTTTCAAACGTTTTTATCTATCCGCTTGCTCCGTTGATGCTTCCGAAATTTCACTTTACTTTGCTTTATCCGATTTCTCCTTTCATTCGTTTTGAAAATTCAAAAGCATTATTTCTTGTTTTCAGGCTTATCTTCAAACATTTTTCTTGACTTTGTGAAAGGTTTTAGCTATCAGATTTTTCTGCTCGTTATTCAAAAAACTTTATCCTACAAAATCTTCAATTTAAGTTCAATCGTGCGAAGATAATTGTTGTATAAATTATCTCGTTATTTTTTTCGCACAGTGCTATTTTCAGTATATGAAAAACGTGGAACACTTCTTTCTACTCCACAACTGGTGTATGCAATTTTTAATTTACCCTGAACAACGCTGGTGTTTTCTGCGAAAAGGTATAGAGTCTAGATCGGATAAATCCGCTGAGAATTAAACGATTCCGTTTGTTAAAGTAGGGGTGAGGACGACCAGTTTGCTTTACTGATAACTCTTATTGACGTTTTGTCTATTTGAGAATTTCTCCTCTTTCAACCCAAACATAAATGAGCTTGCCCTAATTCCAGCATCAAGTTACCAGAGTCACACTATAAGCATGCAAAATATGAGCTTACTCTTATGTTGATTCATTCCGTTCCTAACTTGTAACTGTTTATAAAATAATAGCTTTGTTCTACACCAAAGTTTTGAAAACAGTAAGCAAATCATCTAATATATATTTTCTTGAAGACTAGTTCTTTTATGATTTAATCTAAAACGCTGACGGGGGGGGGGGGGGGGGGGGATACTTAAAGCACCGCAAATTTTCAAGGAACGATGGAATTTATATGTCTTTAACTTCTATATTTATTTAATTCAATTGTTTATTTTTAATACTTTAGTAGCATATTTTTTTTTAATTGAAGAAAGAGAATTTTTCTTGTTTAACACGCATTGTACATTTACCAAAAAAAAAAAAAAATACTATTCACCATGTATCATTTTTTAAAGGCAGTTAAAAGCCACGATACTTAATTCGGTTCATAATAGCAATATTTATCATCTTTGATAAAGAAAATTCGCTCAAAGTTATACTTTATTAACCCAATGACTCTGCACACTTACAATTTATTTCTCTCCCCTTGGGTAACATTTACCGATAACATCTGCGAAAATTCTATTTTTGAAGTCGAATAATGTCTGAAAAAGCACATTAGCAGTGGTTTATAGCTTTGATTAAGAATACCACCATCGTTCTGTAGTGGCGAATTTCTATTTCATTGCTATTTCCCCCGCAACGCATTCCATTTATACATGAATAATGTTCCGTAAACGGCAATTCACTATGCTTAATAGGGCACGAGAGAAAATTTTTATAAATCAACACGTACATAGAACTTGTGCATTTAAAACTTAGTCTATTTTCGGTTGCATGTTCACGAATGGTGGATTCATAATTCAGCTGATATCCAAACTGTGTGGACTGCTCGTGCCCATCGAATGGGGGAAGACTGAGAGGACGAGATATTTAAAATGAGAGAATTAAACCCTTAATTAAATGTCACTTTTCGCCAACGATTTGTGAGTTTGTCTCCCCCGTTCATTTGATAGCCGCCTTTCTCTGTCTTTGAAGTAGAAAATTGAAAAGGGATGGATAAAGGGGTGGACTGAAAATGGCAGGTGCGAATTTGGCGAAGAGATTGAAATGTGTGGTTCAACAGAGGATGTGAGAAATTCAATTGACTTTTCTCCAAGCTATTCTCTTTTTTTTATCCGCAGAAAAAGAAAACGAATTCCAAATTTCGAGGTTGAATGATTGAGTATCAAAGTCGACATTTTCAAGGGAATAATTCTCCTTGAAATGTGGTGTTTAGTATCAAAACCGGTTCGATCTATTTTTTTCTTTTTTTTTTTCTTTTTTTTTTTTTTAATATCCAAGAGAAACAAGAACTTGTACACTTTGCCCACTTAATTTAAACAGTTCGAGTCTATTTGAATAGGGACCTCTATGTATTTGCCTCTCATTAAAATACATTCTAGGGACAGTCACAAAAAAAAAAAAAAATACAAATATTAATGTATAAATGCAATAGAAGTATTGAATTTATTGGAATTCAAAATTAATATTTTTTCCCAAAGATATATAATGGTAAAAGTTTCTCTAGACATTAACATGCAAAGAAACAAATATGTATTCTCAAAATTCTCGCCGAGACCTATTATTCATGCTTTTCCCTCTCATCAATTTCTTCATACAGTCTCAGCCCCGACTGATAATTCGCCGCCCATGGAAAGCTTTGTATAAAACTTGAAATGTGATCATACTGTTTTCTGCTTTCTATTGCGTTGTAAATAAAATGACACACACAAAAAAGAAAAAAAACATGCAACTAATAAAATTGTAATTAGATTATTGTAACAAAATTGTAACTAAAAATGAGTTATAACAGTTTGATACTGTAAACATTTTAATAAAATTTTAATTTTTAAAATATTTTATTTTCAATTTGAATAATTCTGAATTTTAGTATATATGAAACATTTTTAATACATACTTAATCTTAAATATTATTATTTTCCTTCTATTATGAAACTAGTGGCACCCGCACGGCTTTGTCCGTAGTAGAAAATTAAAAGGTCTTTTGGTCGCCTGTATATTTACAAATAATGTATGATGAATTTCTTGCCAATTGGCTTGCCCATGTTACGGCTCCACGCTATGATAACTTGGTAATTTACTCGTCCATCTTGTGGTAATTTTGCTCGGGAAAATGTTCTTAAAATTGGAATAGAAAAGAACAAAATCGAATTTTCGAAAAATCGCTTCGAGGTGCACACCCCCATGCTACAAACGAATTCTGTGCCAAATTTCATGAAAATCGACCGAACGGCCTAGGCGTTATGCGCGTCACAGAGATCCTGACAGACAGACAGAGAGGCTTTCAGCTTTATTATTAGTAAAGATGACTGAGAAAAAGACTGAGTTAAATATGGTTAAATACATCAGCATGCGTCAATTCATCTAGCTCCGAAGAATGGACACTTCTATTTAAGGGAAAAGTTGAACAGTCCCTTTAGTGTACCTTATTGAGAGGTTAAGGAAATGTAGGAGATGAAGGAGGAAATGAAAAAAGGAAAAGCAGAACTACAGCTCACACAAAACCTGTGATTAATTGAGGGTTTTAATTGGAACACTGTGATAAATTTCGTTATTGGAGGGATGAAGCTGTGCAAATGACATTTTTACTTCCTGTTACAAAAAAGGAAGTAATGTATTCGCGAAAACATTTTCACTCAAAAATCGACCTTAGTTTCCATTTTGCTCACTCCCGAATGAATGTTGAGTTTTTTTTTCTCGACTCGACTACACGTGGAAAAGTGTCTAAGACGTATAGACACGAGAAATATCCATTTTGACGATTCCCGAGTTAGTTACAACGAGCTTTCTCGTGACGTCTGTATGTACGTATGTGCAACTCAAGAACGGTATCTCCTAGAAAGTTGAAATTTGGTACGTAGACGTAGTAGTTGTGTACCTCGCCTTTTGGTTGCAGTCGAGGGTTTCTAAGGGGGTCTTTTGCCCCTTTCGGGGGGGGGGGGAATCATTGTTAATTTCGATGTAAATTCAAGTGGTGTTACAATTTGGCAGACACTTAGCGATATATCGCCAGTTTTTTGGTCGGTTTTTTGGTAAATATTCCTCTTTGAAGTTAAAATCTAAGTTATTCTCTGTAAAACGTAGCTTCTGTTTAATCAAAAAAATACTAAAACCAATACATAAACAACAAATGACAGGAGATGTATAGATTTCTTTTTTTTAATGGTAATTGTGTTTCCAATTTTCTCCTCTTTTCAGTTTCAAAGACAGCATTCTTAAAATGTTTAATGATTTCACAATCTTTAAATTTTTACTAATTTATTAATCAACGGGAGTTTTTTTTTCTTTGCTGGAAATAAATTCTTTTCACCAAAATAAGAGTTACTTCTTGTCAAGGAATTTCTACTTAATGAATGTGTCAATATTAGCAGTTACAAATATCGCCCTAAGTAAATGCCTTTTCTTTCCTCATTAATTGGACAAGTATAAAATTCCTTGGAGGTTATTCGCTTCGAATGGTAAATTAATTAAAAGCGGCGTCAGGAACCGTTAGTTCAATCACTTAACTCAAGTTTCAAGAAAACAGCAAAAATTCTACAGAAAGTGTTATTAAGGGCATGTCAAAGAGAATTATACCGAGCTTCGTAAATAGAATTTGTTGTTTTAAGGAAATGTTTTTAAGTTAAATAAACTGTTTAAATTGAAGCTAAGGCATATCAGTTAAATGAAAAAGTAGTTGTTCATGAACTGAATACTTTTGATGATTTCTTTCTCTGACTTTGCTGTTCTTGTTCTTTAATTGTTTTCGATTGAAATTGCTTTTAGGCTGGGATACTAATTGAGACACCTCGCATCAAAAGGGTGTTTAAAAAAAATAATAAAAATTTGGAGATAACTAGTTCAGATGGTGAATGAAACTGTCATATGTTTGATGGAAGGAGATGGTACTAAGTAGTCCTGGTAGGTGCAAGCTGTCCATCACGATTTGAAAAAACTTTTCATTTATTAATTTTATTTCATCAATTGCCACGTAATATCCCTGTGAGGGTTTAATCGTATGTTGTGACTTCGGGGAATATCCAATGCCCCATGGGGTCAAACTACATAAAACTAAGTATTATTTTGACACATAATATTTTGCAATATACAATACACACAGCAATTTTGATATGCAGCATGGAATCAAGAAATTTGCTCGTTATAACCGAGTACTTGTAAAAAAAACCGGTTCGTGAAAATCATAAAAAAAATCCTTGCTTTTTATTGAGCAATCGCGATTGCTTATTGTACTCACTTGACGGTTTTAAATTCCTAAGATTTTATTTGTCCTCCACCTCCTTCTGCAGCTCCACCGTCGGCCGGCCTCACGATGCTGCTCTTCAAGCGAAAATCCTCTCCAGGTTGTGTCCATATCCTACACACACGCGCATACACACACATACCTACACACACACACACACACACGACACACACACATCTACACACACACACCTACACACACACACCTAAGCACACACACACACCTACACACACACACATACACAAACACTTACACACACGTATACATACAGACACCTGCCCCGGCCGAAAGATCAGTACTTTGAAAGCCCCAGATGGCAGTAGCAGAGCGAGGTTCCTTTTGTGTACATACAGATACCTACACATACACACAATTACCCAAACACTCATGCCTGCACTCAGACACAAACACACATGCCTACACACAAATTCACATACCCCCACACACAAACACACAGCTACCCCCCACACACAAGCCTACACACGTACATATACCAATCTCACACACAAACAAACATACCCCCACACGCACACAAACACACGCGCCTACATACACACACACACACACTCGTGATTGCGTAAAACATAATTTGAATTCTAAATGTCAAACTTCAAATGAATTTTTTCAATTTTTTTTTCAATTTTAATTTTTGTACAGTATCCAAGAAGTGGTTTAATTTGCTTTGACTTGTCCTGTTGTATCTTTCTTTTGTTATTGTTAATCGTGAAGTACTTATGGTCCGAAAACCATCTTCATTTACACCCGTGGTTTTCCAAAAGGTTTGAAGTTTTTCTGCATATCAAAAAACTTTGAGTTTGCCGAGGGTAGTGCAGCTTCATATTTGTAGTTATCGTCGTTTCTTTCATTATATATTTTTTTCCATCTGCATTAGTTCAGAATAACCTCGAAGGTCGAGGATGATAGCATTGGCATCAACAAATATTTAATTTTTAAATGCTGCAGTTTAGCTGCAGTTTTTGTGGATGTGATAACCGGGCCGTTGGTATGTTGTATGTAGTTCTGGCCTTAGCCTTGGCTTAAGGACGGTAACTTACTGCTTAATACCCGAGCTTTGTCTTCGATTTACGAGTCTAACCGCACCATGCTGCGCGATCTCTCGCAGGTGAGATAAATTTACTTTATCTAGCAGTTTTTTGGTACTCCTACCTTCAATGAGGTGGCATCAGCCTTCATCTCAGTTACTCACTATTCCTGCCTGATGAGTCCGTAACAAGGACCAAATTGCAGTCGCGGGATGTGATAACCGGGCTGTCGGTATATCGCATGGAGTTTAATGATTGAAGTCGAACATAAGCTCTATATTAAGAATGAAATAGAGTTTTTGGTTTTTGAGAACAAACATGTAATTGATTTTGTTGGAATTGCTGAGGACTCAAGTTCCTTCCGTGTTGAGGCTGAAACCAAAAATATGATGTCATCTGCAAATGCTTCCATAGTACATCTAAGATCACCTAGTGCATCTGTAACATCTATGCAAACATATTTGAATGTTTTCAGGATACAAATTGCGAAATTGTGAGACTAGGTTTCACTGTTCGGAACACTACAAGGTCCTCCCGGACATCCTTCGGATGAATGTGAGTTTACCAAAATGAGCCCTGAAGTGTTTGTATTAGTTCTTTCTGATTTAAATCTCTTGCATAACCTACACACACATACAAACACACACATTTCACATTTTGAACAAACAAGTTAATGCATTATAGATTTCTATGAAGGCACCTATTGCATCGATAGAGATCAATATGGTAATCTGTTATTATTTATGCACTTGTAAATTTTTTCTAAAAGGTTTTGTAATTCATGCTCCGTAGAACGTCCAGGTGTGAATCAAAATTTAGGATGACTATTGAGATTGGAGCTCTGAAAATGATGTTGTTTAATATTTGAACGTACATTACTCAAAACAATTAAAATTCCTCTTTCAACTTTTTTTACTACTGAACACATAAATACAGCAAATATCGCTGTTAGCGCAATATTGTACTCACTTCAAAAATTCATAGTAACTCATGCACTAAATTTACAAAAAAGTTAAACTCAAGCAAAAGTCTTACTTTACCATAGCAAGGGCAGACACACTCTCATCGCAGACGATAAATTAAAATGTAGTACAGATGATAATGAATAAATTTTCATGGCTACTCTAGAACGAGGTATTTGAGACTAAATAAACCTTTTGTCTCAATCGTCACTAAGTCGCTCAGTGCTAAATTTTTTCACAATATAGATGCACATTTCATATCCTTTAAATTATTTCAAAATGCTTCTACATATGCGAAGCTCAAATAACCGATCACATTTATTGGAACTTTATTGAACTCTCAAACATTATTTTGGTCCTGGAATGCAAAATGGCCAGGTTAAATTAGCTACGTTCCAAATAACTCACTGGAAAGAACGAAGACGAGACAGTGAGAAGGGAAACACACAATAATGGTTCGCACCGCCTCTGGTTACCCACAAACTTTCTTTAAGAGTTTATGCTGTGGTCATTAAGCTAAGACAAGTTAATTCCTGAACTATGTGCGGACATTCTCGTGTTCGTCCAAGCGGCATAGCATGGCAGAGCACCAGAAACACATAATTGAATATTGCGCTTATTTTCTAAATATCTGGCTTAGGGTTAGGAAAAACCAAACGAGTAAATAAACGATTAGGATTATAATTTTAAAGTATCTAAGAAGTGATTAATAATATTTATTAACTCTGCATATAAAAGTAGTGAAGAAAGGTGCAAATATTTTATGAATTTTGGAAAGATACTTTTTTTATTTTTGAACATTAAGTAAGGGACAAATAACGTTTGTTCGACATACATAACTAATTAAATTATCAAAACAAACTGATAACGATAGAGCAAGATTACTGATTAAATTATCGGTAATTAAAAAAGAAAGTTATTCCAGTTGTGTATGGGGGGGGGGGGGCTGCGTATGGACAATTCTACAGAAAGGGGTTATTTTAAACTCAAAATTTTCAATTTTTTACAAGGGGTTTTACAGTTTGGCATTAAATATTTTCATTTATCCTCATATAAATAATAGCCGATGATCTAGTAACCCGCGTGTTTCAACAGTGAAACTCCCACAAAGGCATGTTAATTTGTTAATATGTTTTGGTAATGTTTAACATGCAAGGAAAGGCTTCATGGTGACAAGTCTGAGCTCGATCCGGTAATTTAACTGTTTTACTGGTAAGACTGTGTCATTTCAAGGGAAAGAAGCAACAAAAAAAACTGTCAACAATGAACGCTATCTGCTGGAGTTTAGGGTTAATCCACTGGAGTTAGGGTTACAATTTCAACTATAAAAATATCACCAAACAGACAATGGCTTCGTTCAAATGTAGAAGCAATTTTCACCCGTCATACCTTGACGGGCGACTTTAGTTTTAGAAATACTGAGGGTTAAATTTGTAAATTTTCCAAAAATTGTCATTATGCAATTTGTTTAATAGTTTTCTTTATTTGTATGGATAAATCATTGATTAAAGACTATTTCATTAAGTTTATCATCGAATATTAAAATAAATATATTAAAATTGAGATATTGAGGGTTAAATTTGTAAGCTTGTCAAAAATCGTCATTATTCAACTTTTTTGATAGTTTAATTTTTAATCATGAATCAATTGATTGATAATTACTTTATTGTTTACCATCGAAAGTCAAAATAAATGTACTAAAATTGAAAAAGTATTGAACTCTTTTTAAAACAACCGCCAACTAATTTTTCTAACGAGCTTCAGTTCAATTTATCTATTAAAAAACATCCACAGTTAAAGGGAAAAACAAAATCAATCATTTAAAATATTATAAATAATGCACTTACCGGTTGGTATCATTTTATCCTTAGTCCATCATTACTAACTAGTAACTACAGGTTTATAACTTTGTGCTGTATGCTAGTGACATGAATGCTAATTACATTTTAACGTATTTCACCTTATAACATGTAAAATATTGTTCTCTTAGTTCAAATTAAAAATTTTTTGAACAAAGGTTCACTTATCGTTAGCATTAAAAGAACAAAATTGTACAGTAATGTTAAAAGTAACTCATTATGAGTAAGGAGAAGAAAAAAAAAGGTTGAGCACCACTGGTCTAGATTTAACATTTTGAGAGACGTTCGGTTATAAAGATTTTTCGCGCTTATTTGCTTGCCTACGTCTTTATACATAGCCATTCACAAGAGAGAATAAAACATTGCGACTATGTTTGGTTTCGAGGGAAAGAAAATTAAGTTTGGTGATGGCATCTTAGTTTTTTTCCAGTAAAATAGAGAATCTAAAAATTACAGCACTGTTACTGAAATAAAAAAGAGTCTGTTTTTGCGATTGCTATCATTAGAAAAGTTCATTGTTTTAGCAATTGATACATTTGGTTTTCTACTTTCATGATTTGTTTTAAAAATTTGCTTTGAAACCGAAAAATAGATTCACAAATTTTTGATGGCTGCAAATAAAGTAATGTGCCTTTATATTTTACCAATTTCTGCTGTCATCATTTCTCTTTCAATTGCTTTTAATCTAAAATCGCCTTCTGGGTAGCAAAAATACCTTAGATGTCGTCATTTTCGATTTCATAGCGATAAGTTTTAAAATTTTACAGAGTATTTCTACAAGAAAATATGAGGCACAGTGAGAAGCAAAGGGATGTAAGAGCCAAAATTAAAAATTTGGAGATAACCATTACAAATGGTAGATGAACCTCTTCTCTGCCTTGGGGCAAGAGACAGTACTAGTAGCCCTGGTAGGTGCTGCTATACAGCAGGATTTAGAAAAAAAAATTCAATGAAAGCCTACCGAGCACCGCAACTTTAAACGCGCATTGCTCAAAACTTGAAAATGTCCACTTATACCCCTTTGCTTCTCACTGCCTCATATGAAATGTTACTTTCTTCAAAGTCTACATCGGAATTTCTAAGTGCACCGTTCTTTTCTTCCGTCGACTCGACGAGCCTTCTGTTTTAAAAATGCTTTTCAGAATTCTCGTTTATGTAACGGCAGAACAATGACATTTCATTAGAAGCTTAAAAGTCTTAACCCCCGTACTTCCGCACACACCGTCACATCATTTATTAGGTTTAAAACGGATGTCCTTGGGATGTGCTGTTACATGGTGGGGAGTTTGGAACAAGAGAGGAGGGATTTTCCTCTTCCTACACACCGACTTAGTGGGAATGTTTGTCCATCCATGCGAAGTAATTAACGATGTAACGAACCTTTTTTTGGCTGCAGGTCTTCGGCGTGCATGAAGGAAAGAAAAAGTAAGACATTTTAAGACAGGACTAAGTTTTAAAAGTTTAAATTAATAATGACATTTCACGTCAAAATGTTAGTTGAATAAAGAAATACTATCACATTTAGGTAAAAATCGAATAAAATGTAACGTTTCCCTTTTGCTTCCGTTTCTCCGATTGAATAAATTACGCTGATTGCTAAAACACATTTTTTACTCTGCCATATAGAGTTGCAGCAAAAAAACAGGACGGATCAAAAGTACTGAGCAGGTTTCATGTTTAAATTCAAATTGAGGTAAGTAATGTTTTTTTTTTGGGGGGGGGGAGACTACACAAGGGGGGGGGGGAATTTTATACAAGAAAATTTTGCACTTTAAAAAACTTTCACATAAACCGGTAGATGGTGGGACAGCATTTCTCGGGAAAATTTACTGATTGACATTATCTGAAAATGGCACGGACTGAGCCGGCAGTTTGGTGTTGGGTCCTCCTAACCCTTAAAACTTATAACATTTATTCTACTCGGCATTCTGGAGCTGGGCCTCTAATTTCCGACTAGGCTAACATGGCTCCTCGTCGGCCATGGCTACGGAACAGGAAAAAGTAATGTGCGTCTTATGGTTCATTGAATATGAAAGCGAATCGGTTGCACCGAGTTCACGCAACTCCAGTTTGGGATATCGATGAGCTAAAACAATGAATCATTTAAATTGTTGGAAGAATACCTGCTGAAAGAGTGCAAGATACTTGGTGCGAAATTAAATTTCGGCTAGATCTTTTTCGTGCCACTAATTGAACTTTATGAAATTGAAAATTGTGTGGCATAAAACCTTTTATAAATGGAGTTTTTTCTCAGTTTTCATGGATTTTGATTCATGAATCAATTCGATACTTCAATAAATTTATTACTTAAAATCAAAATAAATATGCTAAAAAATTGAAGAAATTTAAAATACTCTTCAACTAATCTTCTAATTATTTTTGGTTAAACTTATGGAATAAAACATCCACAGTTAAAAAAAAAAAAAAACTTTAAAAAATCGAGCATCTAAAATACTACAAATAGTGCACATAGTATTATTTTTTCCTCTGTCTATTTTTACCATCCACATATTTGTAACATAAAGTTTTTCTCACCTATCCCGTGCAATGGTCCTCCATATAGCTTTTAAGTCCTTTTCTACCCCACCCAGCTATCTGACTGGGGGGTCTTCCTCTTCGACGTTTTCCTTCAATGTTGGAGAACGTGATTCTTTTTGTGGGGAACGCATCTTCATATCAAAAAATGTGGCCCAGTCATTTAATGCGAGACGCCTTCATAACCTTTAAGATGCTGGGTTCACCATACTTCTTGTAAATTTCATGGTTATAAGCTATTCTCCAATAGTTGTCTTGTTTTACTGGTCCAAAAATTGTTCTTAAAATTTTTCCCTCAAAAATCAATGAAAGGTCTTCTTCTGCCTTGTTGGTAGCCCAAAATTCACTCCCATACACGACAACAGGTCATGTCAGTGTTTTATATAAAATTATTTTATTTTTAATGCTGATGTAACTCGATTTTAATTGGAAGCACCTATTAGCCATACAAGACAACAGGTCATATCAGTGTTTTATATAAAATTACTTTATTTTTAATGCTGATGTAACTCGATTTTAATTGGAAGCACCTATTAGCCATGGTCAGCCAGTTTTTTAATTTCAATATTTAGGTCGTTGCAGCTTGAGACCGTTGTGCTCAGTATTTAAACTGCTTGGCATCCTCAAACGTGTAGTATTTTACCTTTTCTATTTACTTTGATGTTAAATACACCTAATCAGGAAGCTTAGAAATTTTAACACGCAAAATTCTTATCTTATCAAAAAAGTTATAATGGCTGCTATTAAAACTAAAAGTTACTTCAGCTGCCAGTTAGTGGTCATGAAACCCTGCAAAAACTTTTAGATGTAATGACTCAAAATGATGGGGACAAGTTTTAACTATGCAAGATACATATTGATGTATCAAGCAAAAAAATAAACTTGATTTCAAATTAGAGTACATGAAGCATTGTAAAAATCTATTTTAGAGATACATTTTAGCGTTTTTTTTTTTTTTTTTTTTTGCTGTCAATGCAGAGCATTAAAACAAAAATTCTGATTAGGGAAACTGAATGGTAATGGCATTGTATTTCATATTGTCACGTGTTCGTAGCAACTTCAAACTTTCTTTGAATGACGACACAGTTCTTGAGAAAAGCACATGAGATTTATTTACAGCTATGTACAGGAAACGTAGTTACAACTGCTAAATCAATCAGCAGCTATTAAGCAAATATCAATTATCACCGTAAACTCAACGATGGCACACGTATTTACATCCAAATACACAAAAACACAGCTCAAAGGATTCACAAAACAGAGCTAATACAATGCTCTCCAGCACACAGCTGATACGATTTACAAGCAAAAACTAACTCTCCTTCAAATGCCACACGGCTTTATATTCAGCAAAGAAATATCCAGAAAATCCTAGTTCGTTCAATCAGTTTCTCATATTTTATTCTTTTTTTTTCAATTCAGAAATCTTATCGTTCAGAAATGGACGATATACTTCATTCGAATGTAAGGGGGTTGTATACTTATTACAAGAAACTATTTACTGGTTACGTTACTAAGACAATTTTAGATGAAAGATAATGGAATAAACGCCAAATTTTGCCAGATTACAACAAATTAATCATAAAAATAATTACCATTTACAGAATTTGTAACAATATATTAATCCATCACATAAATAAATATTTTTAAGCACTGTTAAATGTTTGATTTTTAAACGGTGACAAATAAATCGCATTAAAAAAAGAAATGGAAAACACCTTTTTACGGTTTTTATGAGCCGAGGGCAAGAAATTGCACTTTTCTAGAGAATTGCCCATATACGTCCTTGGTGCTTTGCATCACCAAATTCACGAAATAAACTTCGACCCGTTGAGGCCCTTCAACCATTGAACACGAAAGAAAGAAGGAAATGGGATGGACTTGACCGTGGGTCTCGACTTGACTGAAATTAATTTATGATGTGCCAGCTACAGAGCCAACAAGTCAGGGTATTTAGAAAAACGTTTATTTGCTTTTGATTAAAAAATTGTTTGCAGTTTTTGACTGTTGTTGTTGTGATATAGTCACATAGTTCAGACTTGTATGATAACGAATTGCGGTAAAACAAAAAGCACTCTGTAATGAATTGCTTCATTGATGTTTTTCCTCAGATTTTATGAAATGCTGCATATAAAATTCTTATGAAACAATTTTCATAAAAAATTTCTTAGAAGATCCATAGTTTAACGTCATTAATTTTATACCTTATCTCTTATACTAATGTTGTGTCAAAAACACGCAAACAAAAAGTATCATTTAGCGACCGGTAATTACATATTTATGATAAATTTCTAAACATTTATAATGTATTCTTTCCAACATCTAATTACGCATAAGCATTGATTACTTCCATTAACACCAAAAAAGTTCCGACTGACCATAAGGTATTCCAGTTTAAAGCCTTCCAATGCTGAATAATTGCAACAGAACTCCAAGTTCCAGAATTAAACTTTCCGAGGAGATGCCATTAGTGAGTCGGCATAAAAAGTTCCTGCCTTCCGGAGCAAGCGTTCCATCATTAAACTCTTTCAGTTACTCTCCTGCAAACAGGAAAAAAGAATTTTCCTACAATTGATTCGAAATGTGCATTAATAAAATCAAAAACACCATGCGAGGGTACATTTTAATTTGGCTCCATTTTAAAAAAGAAGAGTCAATCTAGGCAGAAAATTAAAATAGAAAATTACCACTCCTTAACACTGCAACCGTTACTCACAGCGAATATGCAAATTTTCACTCACTACCCTCCATCCTATATTTGAGTATAAACGACTTAGTTACAAGGGTCATTAGACACAATAAATCACCAAACACATTAAAATTTGCATTGGTAAGTAAAAAAAAAAACGGACCTGCATATTAGACGCATTTTATTAAAATATTTTACGCATATTAAAGCATTTTCCCTTTTTAATGACTGTGTAAAACAACTGAACTAATCATTCCATAGGTGGTATTTTCAGCATAAGGTTTCGAAGTATGTTCTATTTTTCGTTAACTACTTGGAATGCGTGTCACCAAATTGTAAATACAGCCATAAATTTCTTTAAATGGCAACGCAGTTTCTAAATTAAAATTCTGACATATACTTTAATTTTCTGGAAGTATTCGGAGCTATGATTCTTTTCAAATTATGTTTTGGTAGAAAAGGGTATTTCCATTGCTTCTAATTATGGTTGCACTGCAAAAGGTATTATTAATTATGAAACACTCGTTCATAATATTCAATTTAAATGCAATAGGGTCGTTTCCAAAATTAGAAAAGTATTTTTTTTTCTGAAAGAGCATGTTTAAAAAAATAGGATCGGACCATTTTTTAAATAATTTGTTTAAGTTTAATATTTTTAAAAAAATACTTTAATTGGTGCGCTTTCATTGTTTACGCTTCTGCCGATGACATCGCAAATGATGAAATGCCATTCACCGTTGCCATTCTTAGAGCAAAACATTTAATTCGCATTTTTACATTTGCGCACGTGTATTGGCAACGATTGGTTGACCAAAGCGTAGAGCACAATATTTAATTCGCTTCTTGATTATCATAACGTGGAAACGTGGTAGAAAAATGCGCCAAAGTGCATCATTTGTGACGTCATAAAGACCACTTCTTGTTTGAAAAATCGCACATTTTTAAAAATTAATTAAAAAATAACTGTTGGGAAAATGAAGTATTTTCTGGGTCCATGTTATTTATTTATTTTTATTTTTATTTATTTTATTATTATTATTATTATTTTTTTTTTTTTTGCTTTATTAATTTTAGTGACTAAAAGTAGTACTTTTGACTGAAGGAAACAACCCAATTCTGTTGTAGTAATTGGAAAAAGTAGTAGTAAATTCAAATTTACATTAAAAGAAATCACAGATATTCTAGAGTGAAATTCTAAATTGAAATGAATTAACAATTCATAGCAATTGTTAAAACAATTTTCTTGGAGCTGCAACTTGTATTTGACAAATATACTGGCAAGAAAACTGTCCAATTCCCAGAGAGGTCTGATCCTGGAACAACGGAAGGTGTGAACTTTATTGGCGTTAATATTAGTTTTTGTACATTTTTTGCTTCGCTTGCAAACATGTGCCTGAAAGTGCTGTAAAATTTAAAAACTCTGCAGGTAATGGAATTCCCACTTAAAAATTGGAGGAAGTAAAAATCGAGAAGGGAGTTTATTTTGGATGGAGAAAATGATTTCGAAAACGCTTCAAGATTTGCTCGCTATATTCACCATCAAAGTAAGAAAAGCATTTTATTCATCTCAGTTTTAAAGCAAAAGAAGTGAAAAAATAGCCCTAATATTTCGTTTTATTTTTCACTCTACACTCATATAGAAATATAAAAACGAAGTCGTGATTTTCAGGACGCAATTTTTGCTCTAACTATTCACAACCTGCTCTTGAAAGTGTAAACACACCCGACGTTCCCAGCATTTTGATAAGAAACCCAGGTGCAGTTCTAAAGCTTTTTTGTTTATTTTTTCCACCTCTTTCTCTCCCATATCTTCCTTTTCGGAAGCGCTCCTGTAATGAATTTTTCATTAGGTAAACGTTAGACGCTTCTTCAACACCTATGGCAGAAGTTGAAGTTGAAGTGTTTTTTCTTCCTTTCCGCTAAATTCAAAAGATCTCGGAAGTAGCATTCCGTGAGGAAATTACTCCTCCGTAATATGCAGAATATGACCTCTTTCGTGTTTAAGTCTGAGCAGAAGATGAGAGGCGTACATAAATAAGACGGCGTTTTTTTTTTTAAATATTTGTTTACTTGATTGTGTTTAAGTCCTCGTTTATTTGCTGCTTTCTTCTACATTTTTTCTGAACATTTTCAACTTAGAACAAAATTTTATTTTTAGAGGTGTTGCAGATGATTTTACTGCATATGTTAAACAGATAATTCGTAACTCCAATAAACTATAACGGGCGCTGCAGTCACTGTCTAATGGCGGATGAAAAAGGTTAAACAAACGCATGCCGTAACTTATAACTTGCTTTGACGCTTAGTGAATGACAGTAATTTTTCATCGTATTTTTGGGACGCTTCCTTTTCTATTCTTCCGAAATTACATTACACCACAAACTGTCTGAAGCCTGTAATTTACCCCAAAGAAAACAAGTGGAATGGAATGTTTTACCTTTTTCTTTAGTATTATTAATCACCGCAAGGTAGCGTATTCCAGCTCTGGAGTTGCGAATAATTAAATGTTCTTTAAGGCTCCAGAAATAAAATCAATTTCGATGCATGAAAGGGTTTAATGCTCTTTTGATTCTGATTGTTGTATTAGTTAAAAACAGTTGAGGCAGTGAGAAGCAAAGGGATGTATGTGGTAAAATTAAAAAACTGGAGATAACTAGTACAAATAGTAGGGGTACCTTTCCTCTGTCTTGGGGCAAGAGATAATACTAGTAGCTCTGGTAGGTGCTCCTGTATAGCATGATTTAGAAAAAAAAATTCAATGAAAACCTACCTAGGATGTTATCTTTAGACGCGTTTTACTCAAAACTTGAAAATGTCCACTTACATCCCTTTGTTTCTCACTGCCTCCATTGTATTTTCGATGATCATTGAATTTATGATTTTCTCAGTTATATAACTCTTTTTAAACTTTACTTTAGCTGCATGACTATTCTTTTTAATAGTTTCTTTAACAATAATAATTAAGCACAATAACAACAGTAGCGACAAGTGAATGGACACACCCACCATTCACCCCCACCACCCACCATTAATCATTTACTCAAATAGAATCATCAATTTGAAACATTTTGCAATTACGAATTATAATATTTGTAGCTTTTTTTAAATTTGTCTTTTTGAAAACCTACAAGTCATTCTTCATTGAAAGAAGAGGAGTAGAGAATATACTTATTTACATGATTGTGATTTTAGTAACAAACGGTTAAATAATTTACATTACATCACTGTAAAAATGAGAGTAATAATGAAACAAAACAACAGTTAGTGATAGCAAAAGCAACTATATCAGTAATAACAACTGTAGCAAATGCAACATTAACTATTAAGATAATAATAGATTTTATGAGATCAGTAATTAATAGTAATAACACAAGCATAATTATAAAAGTAAACCTTCGGAAAATAATAATAAAAACAGGCCCATAATAGCATTTGAGACATAAAATTAATAAAAAAAAATCTTTCTGAAGTTTCAATTGTTCTTGGCATTTTAATAAATATGCTCTTTTAGATAACTGATACCAATCATATGTATCCAAAATCTTACGTAAAATAAACCACAATGTACCAAAAGTTGGCTAGACTTTTCACGTTACTGTTCTGTAATCTCATACAAATAGGCTGGTAAAGATAACCAAGTATTACCTATAGTAGCAAAACTGTAGACTCATATGGAAAGTTTTTTAAATTTAGAAAATTTATTTTTTTGTTTGCATAGCTGCTCTACTTTTATCCAAATAGTTTGCTCTACATCCTATTTCTCACATAATTCAATGTTATCCTAAATGACAGGATTACTTTGAAGTAGATAAATAATTCATTTCAGCTGTTTATTTAATTTGTATAAATATACAATACTTTAGTTTTTCTTCAATGTGTCAATAGATGCAATTGACATTGTTTTGCATCACATTTCTTACCTGGTTTAAAGTTGCCCTAACCCGCAAGATGACTCTGAACCAAATTAATAATTCATTTTAGTTGTCTTTTTTATACAAGTTTTTTCTCAGTTTCGGGTAGCTATACAATACCTTAGTTCAGCGTCTATTGATTTGTGTTCCGTGGAACACTGGGGTGCCATGAAGTCCCCTAATGAGTTCAACAAAAATATCTTTCTTACAATTGAAATTAGCCACTTAAAAATAGATAAAAATGAGGTTTGCGTGAAGCTTTTAATAAGTATTTTCCGAATGATCAGCGGAGAGAACATCCAAGGGAACTACGGATTAAGAACCCATTTATTGTCAATGTACAACCTGTGACTATGTCAGTACAAGAATAGAATACGAAATTTTTATTGAAACGATATTTACATATTTTAGGAAACTTTATGTCTTTTTTTACTTCCTTTTACAAAAAAGGAAGTTTTGTATTCGCGAAAAAATTTTCATTCAAAAAAATCGACCTTAATTTCCATTTTACTCACCCCCGAATGAATATTGAGTTTTTTTTTCGACTCGACCACACGTGGTTAAGTGCCTAAGAACGTGTAGACACGCGGAATATCCATAATGACGATTCTAGAATTAATTACAACGAATTTTCTCGTGACGTCTGTATGTACGTATGTATGTAAGTACGTATGTGCGGATGTGCGTAGGTGCGTCGCATAACTCAAGAACGGTAAGTTCTAGAAAGTTGAAATTTGGTACGTAGACTCCTAGTGGGGTCTGTTGTGCACCTCCCCTTTTTGTTGCATTCGGGTGTTTCTAAAGGGGTCTTTTGCCCCTTTTTGGGGGGAAATCATTGTTAATTTCGATGTAAACACAAGTGGTGTTATAATTTGGTCATAAGTTTTGCCGCCAACTTGGCGACAAATTTGGCGATTTTTTTTAAAAAAATCCGTTTCAATTTAGCCATTGTTGGTGATATTTAGAAAGTAAACTATTGAATCACATTAAAATTGCCAGTGATGGGGAAATGACATTAAATTGGAGTAAAAGGAAGTCATGTGATGCACACATCAGCTCGCTTTATTACAGTAAGCTTCTACCATTTAAAATAATTTTAGTTTTTATTGCAAGTAAGCTATTTTTGAATGCTGCATCCAAAATATACTAGAATTGGCGGTAAAGCACGAGTCTACCAAAAACCAACTACCAAAAAGACATGAACTACAGACCTAGAGGTGTCTGAGTACTAGGTAGACCAACGCTCCGGTGGATAGATCAGAGGAGCTGGAACAGGCTGAAAGCATAATCCATGATGTTCGGTTTAACAGGTGGAAGTTAATGGCAATTTGATGAATTACGTAGGTATTTCTCGCTATAACTAGAGTTTCCTTGTTAAAAGCAGGCTATGCTTCACAAGCTTAACATTGCCTTCAGGGGCGTGCGCAAAGGGGGAGAAGGGACACCTGATGGCCCGGGCCCGAAGGGGGCCCTAGATTTTTAAAATGAGGGGTAAAATATGTGTAGGGACGAAGAGGTAAACAATAAAGGACGAGTGTCCTAAAAGTAAGTTGTGACGGGCCTCAAAATTTCTGACCACGTCCCTGATTGCCTCAATCTGTCTCGTTTCCACTTTAAATCCGAATTCTCGTTAAATCAGAGATCGTTATCAGTGAGCCCGCTGTATTAAGTTCCTTTGTTTAAACATTTCCTAAACTCTTATTTGCTTGACGAAAAAATAGACACATTAACTGAGCTGCTCTTTTCCCACAGCGGCATTAAATGACTTCTTTTGTATTAATAATTAATATAAGAAAACTACTCCGCTATTAAGAGGAGCTCCATTTTCTTGGAGAAGACCTTGGAAAAAATATTTCAAGGCAAAATATTGTCGGAACGAAGCGAGCTCATTACTTGCGATCATTTAGTTCATCGTGAACCTAAGCACTGACAAAATCTATATTACTCTATCAAAATATGAATCAAACTCAAAAAACTAAAACTTACTCATCCTCAAGATAATCTGCCTAATTACACTGTCATTCCTTTAAGTGCTCTCGAGCAAACACTCAGGAAGATATGCAAATAAGCATCGAGTGCTATCAAGTTTCCGTGGCTTCAATTTTCTAAAACAGGAAAATAAAGGAAGAGCGTTTTAAAAATTCTTTTTGATGAAAAATGTACTTTTCCTACTGCTTCAATGTCTTTAAAAAAAATTTCTTTTTCATTAATTAAATAATGAAGAAAATAAAAGTGTTTCTTCAGCTTTTTACGGAATTATATTTGCAATTAGTTCATAAAAAAACTTATTTAAAGCTTATTTAATGAATTTTGCGAAATTAAAAGACTATGAGACCTATGAATGACTAAAATGTTTGCTAATTTCCTGATTTCAGAAAATAAAGAAAATATATGCGTTTCTTCTGTTTTTTCTACAGAATATTTGCATTCACTCATACAAAAACTTACTTGAAGCTTTTAATATGTTTTGTGAAATTAAAAGATTATAAGACCCATAAATGACTAGAATGTTCGCTAATTTTCTAATTTCGTAAAATGAAGAAAATTTACTATTTCCTTTTTTGATTTATTAAGTAATAAAGAAAAGAAAAGAATTGCGTTTCTTCTGTTTTTCATAGAATTATATTTGTAATTCGCTCAAATAATACTTATTTGAAGCTTATATGAAATCTATAAATAAGTCGTTTGTTTTGAACGTAGGCCAAGTGCAATTTTTGGTATTGTGAGATATTTCAGATAAGGTGTTTTAGTGATTAATAATCAGTTTTATTAGGGTTTTTTGGAGGTAAGTGGGTCACCCAACTAAAACTGATGAACGGTATTTATGCTTTTTACACTGATTCATGTCATATTTCATCACAGCAGTGCTAGATCTAGGAAGAAGCAAGCTGGGGACTTAGCCCTTCCCCCCCGCGGAAAATTCACCCCGATTCTGTGTGTGTGTGTGTGTATTTTTGTTTTCGTTAAAACTAGATATAAAAAGTTGAAGAAAGATGGGTAAGGGTGGCAGTTTAATGTTTTTGCCCCGGTTCGGAAAAGTCGTAGATCCGGCACTGCCACAGTAATTGGTTTTGGATATACATATATTGCGGTTCAGGTTACTTTTTTCCGAGTCATAGATCTTATACCAAAATTTTTTTCCGAAAACCATTTATAAGGATAATAAAGAATAAATACCTTTGTGCTGAAAAATTAAAATGTCAGTAATCCAACGTTATTAAGCACAAAACTTGCAAATGATTGCAGACACGTGTTTCGGTGTTACAAGGAACACCTTTTTCAATGCAAAGAAGTGTGAGCTTTTGGATGAAAAGTCATCCGAGAAAAGAACGGATGAACTTCTTAAGGAATGACTTAATGACCTTAAGGAATGACCTTAAAGGATGAACTTAATGATGAATTTCTCGGATGACTTTTCATCCAAAAGCTCACACTTCTTTGCATTGAAAAAGGTGTTCCTTGTAACACCGAAACACGTGTCTGCAATCATTTGCAAGTTTTGTGCTTAATAACGTTGGATTACTGACATTTTCATTTATAAGGAGTTCAAGCAACATTTTTCAAAGACGTATTTCACGCTTAGTTTTTACTATATTTTTAATGCTCAGTAAACTTCAATTTCTAGTCAACCTTAAGTGCACACTGCAATAGGAATATTTTTACACAAAGCATTACTGACAGTGTCTAAGAGGAGGGGTTTTATTTACCCCGTAAATTTCCCCAACTAAGGGTAATTGGGTTCCTTCAGAAAAAATGACAATTCTAAAATGAAAAGCGACACTGATGAAGAAATTTGAAGGGGTGAAATATACATGCGCTACCTTGTGGTTACTGAAGAAACTACCGATAGAGGTAAAATATTCCGTCATACGTTTTCCCTTTTGGGGTAAAATACAGGCCTCAGACAATTTGTGGTGTAATGTAGTTTCAAAAGAATACACAAAAAAAAAAAATAACAATTAAAAACAATTTTCGTTCACTAAGCTAAAACAGGTTATAAATAACGGCATTTGTCTGTTTTTCCCCTTTCAGCCACCATTAACCAGGGAATGCAGCATCTTCCGTAGTTTATCGGATTTGCGAATTAGTGTAGTCATATTTTACTTGATTATAGTTAGAAAAAAATAAACAACAAATAAAAATAAAAGAAAAATTAAAAAAGAGAAAGAAAGAATTAAACTTGAGGACAGTAGGGACGGTTTTTTTTTTGGAGCAATCACGATTGCTTATTGCTTTCATTTGACTGTTTTTGGCGTCCTATCATTTTATTTTCCCATTACCACCCTCCGCACCATCACCGTCGACCGGCTCCTCACGATGCTGTTCCTATAGCGAAAGCCGTCTCCAGGTTGCATCCATGTCCTACACACACGCGCATACATACACAACTACACACAAACACACACACACACACACAAACACATACACACATACCCCTACACATACACACACGCATACATACAGACACCTACACATACACACACGCATACATACAGACACCTACACATACACACACAAAAACATAAACACACACATACACACAACTACTCACACATTCATGCCTGCACACAGACAAACACATATGCCTACACACACATACCCCCCCCCCCAACACACACATTCATACACACAACTACCCACACACTTATGCAGTCAACACACACACGCCTACATACACACACTCGTGATTGCGAAAAACATAATTTGAATTCAAGATATCAAAATTCAAATTATTTTCTTTTTCTTTTATTCTCTTTAATTCAAATTGCGAGCACAATCCTTTCATTCAAAACCGTCACAATGCAATTCGTCCTACACGGAAATAAATCTAAAATAATTCATTTACGCGACATGTTCTTCTGAGAGAATAAAGCACATTTTGCGAAAGAGAGAATGGCAACACCTTGATTTCTCTTCACACTCCGACGGAATTTTCACCTAGAGCGAATTTAAAGAAGTGATTGAAATCGTGCGTCGCTCTCGAATTCCCCACGCAGACGCCAAAGACATGCCGAAACGCCAGAGGCAGCGAAAGCACGGGGAACACACCGGTCGATATTACATTTCTATTTAGATACAACATGAGAAGTAAAAATATTGTTAATGAGTAGGAAAGAAATGGCAATCTTGAGACAAGTGGAGTTGTTTGCCTCCAGGCCGTGGCGGAGAACTTAAAGATGAGAGAGCGAAACAAAGATTCCGGGCAAGCCCCCCTTGAGGATTAATTGAGATGCTTCGAGATCAAAGCAAAACTAGTGAAGAGCAATTTCCAGAATTTCACATTTGCACATAATATTAAATAGCATACTGTCAGAGGCTACGTCAGCAATAATGATCAGGAGCTTGAATGTTTCAGCCTCGGATGATAAACTTCAGTTATTAAAATGAAAATTTTCTATCAATCGTCGATTATTGCGAAGAATTTTTACGTAACATTTGAAGCTTCAAGAGTTAATTATAGAACGTTTTCAGCCAGAAACGCAACAATGAATAGGAAATATTTTCGACTATATGATACATATTATTTTGCTTCTTATAAGTTACAGTAGAAATGCGCAAACTCATTTTAGCAATTTTAGAATATTTGTATTAGTTTCAAGGAGAAAAAAAATCCAAGAGAGAGAGAGAGTAAGAACTATCAATTTAACGAATTCATGCATAAATTTATGTTCACACTTATGCAGAAACATATCGACAGAGGCGTGCACGGTAAAGTGGATCGAAAAAAACGAAATTTTGAATTTTAATTTGGAATACCTGCCAAAAGCTGTGCATGTGTAAGTACAGCCCACATGTAAAATATTATCAAGTTTGAACAACTCTTTAAGGGTCCTACCGAGGTTTGAATTTCTCCAAAAATAGAAAAAAAGGTCAATTTTCCAAATTTTTTTTACTAGTGTTTAAAATTTTTGTTCTACTATGGTTAAAATGCTTCCTTTGAACACTCTTTTCATGTATCGTCATAATTATTTACAGTCTTTGCAGCATTAAGTTCGCTAATAAGCCGTAAAGTTCTGCGAAATTAACCAAAAACTGACTTTTTTTAAGCTTTTTTGCACATTGCAGTATTTTTTCTATTAAAGTCCAGTTTTCTTTTTTGCAACGCCTGTATAGAATGCAGTTTTAAACGAAAGTGAATTTAAACTTTATTACATTAACAGCCCAGCACCCACTAAAAAGAGGTGGCTGCATTTCGAGTTCCATTCTACCTTTTCCATCTGCCGAGCCACATGTATTAAGTATAAATGTATCGTTCCTTTTACATTAGAAGCAAACTATCAACATGATTTAGTTGTATTAACTAAAAAAAACATAGAGAAGTGCATTGGTTACAAAGAATGTATATTTACTCACACACAGTCGCTCTGACATATAAGCATCATCAATATTTCATAAAATGAGGGACTTGAAAAGCATTAGTTAAAGTCACAGAAAATAGTCAGTTCATCACATCCATCCATGATACATACCTCTTTGAAATCTTTTTCTGATTCAAACGATGACATGATACTTCGAGATTTGATTTTTGCTTGTGTGAAGCCATCTCTTGCCGATTGACTAATCACAAACAAAGAAGCTTCTGTCACCAGATTAACAGTGTGACAGGGGAATTAAACGAACTCAAAATTGGCATTGGTGTTTTCAATCTATTTATGAAGACTTTCATTAGATATGCCAGCTAAAATAGGAGAAGGGTGGGAATTATTGCACATTCTTGCCGGTTGATAACATCAGAGTGGTCTGAAACATTAAAGTTAATATTTGGATTATATAATGCTCTTATTTCTGTATGAACAGAAGCCACTTGTCTGGCCTTCAAAATTCTTCACATAGCGAGTTCTCTGATATGCCTTTGTTCATCAGTGATCATTGTTAAGAGAATATTTTCCGGGTGCAAAAATAGGCATTTCGTTGAATGACAGGATCAATAATTTTTTTCAGATTTTCATTTAGGTAACGAGATGCTGTAATAACACTGATGAGGAACAGCAAAGTTTTGTTTCAATTCCAGAAGAAGAAAAATTTGCAACGGCTATACTGCCGCCAACAGAGTCACCAATATCTTTTGGTGTTGATGTCACTTCAAAAGTGGAACAACTTCTCTGCCAACTCTATCAAGAGTGTGTGACCCGTATGGCATTTTTGCCAGATGTGCTGCAGCAATAGCTTCAGCAACATTACAGGATTTTGGTGCTGTGTCAAACAATTCTTGTTCTAAAGTCGTTGATAGGAATCAAGTTCGAAGGCAGCGACAGGCGTGTCACACGAGTCACAGACAAAGTTCGTGCTTCTCTTCAAAACCTGCAAACTAGAAGTGAAAGGGTTTGAAAAGTATGAAGTTCATTTTTCGATAGCCGAAAATACAAAACTATGACAAAAGAAATGGTTGGACACTGATACCATAGAAGAACCATAAGCAAGGAATTCATGGTTGAAAAACCCAATTCTTTTTATTTGGGTCATGTGACGCCTACTTCTGGAACAGGAAAACATGTCGCTACATCAATGTGATTTTTGCACTGAAAATTTGTTTAAGCCTTAAGGAACTTTTAGCTTTTGTCTGTGATGGCACGACCACAAATACCAGAAAAAAAGAACGGTGCAATTACGGCCATAGAGAATAAAATTGGATATCCTGTCCCATGGTTAATCTGCGAACTGCATGCAAGCAGCCTTTGCGTCACCTGTTCGCATTACTTGGTGGTAAAACTGCTGGTCCATGTGACTTTTCAGGACCAATAGGTAAATTGCTAGACAGGTACGACAGTTTACCACTGACCCAGTTTGCAGCAATTACGCTCCCTGTCCTAGGTGCTGGGCTGTTAACGTAATAAAGTATAATTTCATTTGTATTTAAAACTGCATTCTGCACAGTCATTGCAAAAAAAAAAAAAAAAAAAAAAAACCGCTGGACTGTAAAAGAAAAAATATTGCAATGTGCAAAAAAGCTTGAAATTTCACAAAATTTTACAAACTTATGTGTGAACTTAATACTGCAAAGAATGTAAATAATCTTGAAGATACAGGGAAAGAGTGTTAAAAGGAAACATTTTAACGGTATTAGAACAACAATTTTAAACCTTATTATTTTCATAAAACTTTTGGAAAATTGATTTTTTTCCCTACTTTTGGAGAAATTCAAGCCTTGGTAGGACCCTCAAGGAGTTATTCAAACTTCATAATATTTTACATGTGTATTGTACTTACATATGCACAGATTTTGGTGGGTATTCCAAATTAAGATTCGAAAATTCGTTATTTTCGATCCACCCTAGTGCACGGGGGTGGGGGGACACCTGTTGGCCCGGTCCCAAGCCTGAAGAGGAACCAACATTTAAAAAACTAAGCATGAAATAATGGTGTTAACAATCGTGAGGGGGGAGGGAGTCATTTGTGACCGGCTCCAATTTCTGTGCACGCCCCTGCATATCGATGCATATTTTCATTGTATGTATTTAAATTTGTACAGTAAAACCTGAAAAGTTGACCACCCTTGTAAGCTGACCACCTGCCTAAGTTGACCGCTTTTTTAAGATAGGGTCAGGTGGGGTGGAATGTGTAGTTTATTAATATTTGAATTATAGGGGGGAAAAACAAATTTTTTTAAAAAATAAAAACACTTATGTTATTTAGAATAATTTAAATTTATTTTGGTTCAAGAAAAAACTGAATGGAAGTAGTTAGTTTAGTGGCAGCCTTCTTGAAAGTTAAATTGTAAAAGCCAAAACTATAACTGATATCTTTGAAACTTTGTTTTCGGGATTTTGTTTGAATTTAGATAGTATTCTATTACTGTTATTTTCATTTAAGAAAGTCTCCTTTGTCAACTGAAAAAATCAGAAAAAAAAATCCATACATTTTAAGAAATATGTTAAAAAAATTTAAGTGGTGTGGAATGGTATATAATTAGACTTAATGACATAGGTTGTGGAATTAACATTTTTTCTCATCAAAAGTTTTTCTCTGAAGTAAGTTGTTCATTTTATCAAAAGTTTTATGTTCTGAAATTCTTATGTAATGGAGTTGCTTAAGGCTGCTGCACTAAATCTGGTTGGATGGAAGACAATCTTTAAAGAATGAATCAAAAATTTCGCAAGGCATCTGAAAAGACATGCAAGCCATTTGACATATGAAACTTTAAAACATGCTATCAATAATGAAATTATCATTTGTCTACCGCCTAATACGAGTCATGCCTTGCAGCCACTAGACAAAGCCAAAGTTGACTAAATAAATGGAAAACCAGTCTGATCAAACTTCTATTCCACTAAGCTTATGTACAAGTACAATATCTACAGGAGATTGGGTGCTATTTGAATATACATTGATAAGAAATTTAAAAAGTATTTTATTGCTCAAGTACTAGAATCTTTAGATACTTGTGCTTATATTATAAAAATTCTTAAGAAGTCTTTGATGGAAATTTTTTTCACCTTCCCCAATAATGCGAAAATGGAGATTGAAGAAGAAGATATCCACAAAAACTAAGTCAGCCAATCCTCAATAATCGTGGACATCATACCTTTAATTGCAGTGAAATTACAGACTATATTGTTCAATAGATTTTTACCCTTATATTAATATATTTTTGTAAAAAATAATAAATAAATTCATGTTTTCAATCTGCAATTTAATTAAAAATAATACTACCCATTTCACTCCACCCCATGGTGTGGAATGGGTATGAAAACAGACTTTGAAATAGTAACTTTTTCACTAAACAATAAAATAATTTCAGTAATAATAACTTTGGATATGTGAAGTGTATTGTTGAAATTTAAAAACTCAGTTATGGTTTTTTAATTCTTGGATATCAGATTTGAATAATTTGATAATCATTTTTGAAATACCTGTTTTTATAATCATTCCACCCCACCTGACCCTACAGAATTAGTCCTATGTCATAAAAATCAACTTCTATAAGTTGTCCACCTCTTTAAATTGACCACTGAAATGGTGCACCGCAAGTGGTCAGCTTACACAGGTTTCACTGTATGTGTGCCCTCGAGGACACTTAAACTGTTTTACCTGAAATTGGTACTTAATGTATTAAAAATGATCGTAACAAAGTACAGCCTTCTTTATCTGGACCAATAGGGAAGTATCAACCAATCAAATATTCCAATTTTAACTATTGCACAATGTTGATAGGCTTACAAAACACAAAAATTCACCATGGCCGGACTTTTAAAACCAACGATTGATTTTTTATGAATTTTTTAAAGAGCGATGCGCAAAAAAGAGGTGTGGCCTAAAACGTCAGCAGCTGACGTCATTTCCCTGTTCCGATCAGAGCTCCATTTCCATGCCGTGTTGCGCCTACCAGGAGGTGAATAGCACTGTCTTTTTCAGCCTTTTTAAAGCATTTAACCAGCATTTTTTCCATCATGGGGCTAGGATTCACGAAAGGTCAATCCAATAACCTTCCTCAAGTAAAGTCATTCATGGTGTTTGACTTTTTTCGAAAGGACGAGAGATTTAATGTCCTAGAAGTACGGGAAGTGAGACAACAAAGTTTCACCATTGTTATTCTTTAAAATTGTACGTACATATCCGTCTATGTTTGCAGTTCATATTATTCGCATTAGTTTCCCTTATCAAGATTGATCATTTCCATTTGTGTGTCGATGGTTTTTTTATCTGAATATATAAATTACAATGTAAGAGCGCTATTCCAGTTCTTACTTGGCGGCTTTTAATGAGGCGCGCATTTTGTAACAACCCTACTGCAAGTGATTCCAGTACTAAGTTTTAGAGCAGTTTTTGCATGAAAATTTTTCGCTTTGTTGGCAATAAAAGTTGATCTGCTTTTTTTTTTTTTTGTGGAAAATTGTTTTAAATCCACTAATACATGTTAATTATTCTTGAGTTTTTGTGCAACTTAGCAAAAAAAGGAAAAATATATTTTTTTGCTCTTTTGATAAAAATAATAAATTTGAAAATGGTGTTCATTTCATAAAATAAGTACCTTTTTGCAGGTGAGAAAGGTCTTGTATATATAGAAACGCTTCTGGTGATAAACTGAAAATGTATTTTTAAATTATCAATTTGTAATAGTTAAAATTTGAAGATAGTTTGAATGTTAAAAAGAAAGTATTAATAGTTTTTGCATTGTTATTAAAATGGAAATGCATCTATTACTTTCTATTTAGTTTATTGTGCAGGATTTAAATTCCTTTGTTTACTTGCATTTTTTTAAAAATATCTCATATGCTTATTAAACATTTATTTATGAACAGTTGTGAACATATATTTCAAACTGTATTTCTCACTTGACATAGTTTTTAATTAAAAAGAAGTGCAAATTTTCATTTTCAAATTTTAATTAATAAACACACTTGAAAACACTTCTTTCGAAGATCCTGCTGGGACGGAACAATAACAAATCGCTTGTGAGGAGTTTTTTTAGATATAGATACGCATCTAGGAACGAAGCAATACTTGTAATTGATTCTACTAGCCATGACAAAGAAAATCAAATTAAAAACAATCGCAGAATGCATTAAACCCTACAGACAGCAAAGGATTTTCACTAGCCTTTTATGCGCGCTGCTGTTAGAAAGCTCTTGTTTTCCCGCGCCTTCCCCCAAAGATCGCCAAGCACTTCTTTGTCCTAGCCAACCCCGCCGCCTCGCAGCGCGGCAGTGACGTCAGTCAAAGGACTTACAAGCAAATGACGTCACTCGCGCGTGAACTTTAAAAAATTATTTTAAAAAAAAGTATTAGTCGTATCGTAAAAATTTTTTCGCAGATGATGTTCATGTATGTTACTCTATCAAATAAAAATAAAATTAGAAAATCGAATACTTCCCTATTGAGATCAAAGACAAATTTAGATCATCGGAAATCCGGGTAGTATGAGTAATCTATATATATATATATATATATATATATATATATATATATATATATATATAAATGAATGTTTGTCTGTATGTCATCCATGAACTCAAAAACTACCCGGCAGATTTGGCTGAAACTTTCACCGTTTGTTATTTTTGGTACTGGAAATGTTCATAGACCAGTTCGAAAAAAATTCGATCGATAGTTCCTTTTTTATTCCAATTTAAGTCACAATCGATTGGATGAATACGAATAAAATTATCGGCTGCAGAAATTAATTCGCGTGAAAGATCTCATTGATAAGAAGTTAGCTGTTGCCATTTTTCTTGAGTTTGAACAAATAAATTCTTTCTTTTATTTGTTCAAATTAATAATGGCTTTTCATGCAACGGGGGGATTTAACACTTTTTCTATTTGATATTTTTAGCGATTGATTGATCTTGCAAACTGCGTGAGTAAAAAATTTGAGTATAGTCACGGCTTCACTTGATACCTGGACCGATTATTATGAAAATTGCTATACATATGTATTTTTCCACGGAGAAGGTGCATAATATGCTCATTGAAGCCACTCGCCACCAGGTGGCACTGCAGAGTAGCAACTTCTGCCCCGTTCAACCGATTGTCATGAAAATCAGTATAATGATGTATTTTTTTTGTTGGCGTAGCAACGCGCGTCGGGTACAGCAAGTAAGTAAAATAAATCCTTAAATAAGCGTTTATTACGACAAAAAAACATGGATTCCAATAATGTTACGTAGCATTGGTTACCACACGTTACCAGCGTTTCTTAAATTGTGTTCCCCGGAACCCTAGGGTTCTATGGAGATCAATCAAGGATTTCATGTGTTTTTTTTTAAGTTCTAAATACAGTTGACTCTCTGTTAAACGACGCTCTATTTAACGACTTTCTCTATTTAACGACGGCCTTTCACGGTCTCAGATGGTCCACTCTAGTGTTAAAAGCATTCTATTTAAGGACGCTTTCTACTTAAGGACGATTTTTCGTGGTCCCTTGAAAGTAGTTAAACAGAGATCCAACTGTATTCACTTAAAAATTCGATTCAAATAAGTACCTAATGAGTGAAGCATTTCAATCAGCATTTTCCGAATAAGCAGCAGAAAAACATCAAAATGAATTGTGGATTAAAAACGCAATTTTTGTCAATTCATTACCTCTGGGACTATCTCTTTATAGTAAATAAAAGTAAGGCTTCTAAGAAATTCTGGAAGGAAGTCTGTGAAGGACCTGCGTCCAGGAAATCCCACAGCACCTACCGCCTTGAAATATTGTACAAAATTCATTTGGAGGCCCGGGGGTGTGCACCTGGGATTTTATTTTTTAAAATTCGAGTTAGTTTTTTTGTAGTTGATTTTTTAAGCTCAAAAATCGCGTAAATGCCCATTATTGCCTATTAAGGGGTGAAAAATTACTTGCACATATTAATATTATATATCGTTCGAAAGGGTAGATTTTTCTGCGTTCTACGCAATTTATTTCAATGCTCTAACTTAAATATGGCGGGAGTTATTTTCGTTTATAGCTCGAACTGTCTTAGGCTTAGCTAAAATTTAGGCACTTCTTAATTAAATCTATCAGTAAAAAGCAAAGGAATTGTCCCTCAATTTTCTTTTTGACACCGCTGGAAAGAGCGTCTTTTTTTACTCCAGATCTAACTCGACCTATGGTCAAAAAGCCAAGATATTATCTCCAAAGGAAAAAATGACAAGCCGTTAAAAAGTTCGAATAATTTCACATCCATTAAAATTATTCATGTTTTATTTGGCGTTGCCATAGTTACGTCTTTTCGATTCGCATGTTTCTCCTTTCTTATTCACAAACTTTAAGGGTTTCGATTTTAACGGAAAATCGTAGACTCAACTCAATCCAAGCATCGAGCTAAAGAGCAAAATTAATTACTAGAGACCACGAATATGAAAGCGACTTTTCAAATGTACAAAACTGCAGTTTTCCAATGATGCTCTGGAGCCCCTTAGCCCTTACTGCTCTGCAAGTTGGTACAAGTTATTTTGAAACCCAGGGAAGGGGTGCTCTTTGTACCTAGGGACCTAGTGTTCGTACAACAAAGTTGTAACAAGAATGCAAAATATTTATTAAAATGAAATTAATTGAAATTTTGAAAAAAAAGCGTTACCGTTTGATGACAAAAAGGATTAATTAAGGATGATGTTTCTTCCTTTTCCCTTCAGAAATTCAAAAAATAAATATGTTCTGAAGTTCAATAAATAAACTCATTCTTACTTTTTATAAATAAAGACTTTTAAATACATAATTGAGTAAAAATAATACATTATATTCTCTACCAATAAAGGGCGTGAAATACGACATTCACTCTCCTTCGTAATAACTAAACTGTTCTGCATTATTTCTTATGTTGTTGTCATTGGAAAAAACAATAGAAAGCGCAGACGATAAATAAATAAAATCATACGAAGAATTTTATACATTGCGGATGATAATTCGCAACTCCAGCGCTACCTTACGATGATTCACAATACTAAAGAAAAAGGTAAAACATTCCATTCCACGTGTTTTCTTTGGGGTAAATTACAGGCTTCAGACAGTTTATGACGTAATGTAATTTCAGAAGAATAGAAAAGAAACCTTCCCACAAACACGATGAAAAATTACCGTCATTCACTAAGCGTCAAAGCAAGTTATTAGTTGCGGCGTGTGTTTGTTTTACCTTTTTCATCCACCATTATACAGTGGCTGCAGCGCCCCTTATAATTTATTGGAGTTGGAAATAAATAGCAAAACTAAATGTAAAACACAGCAGACGATAAATTTAAAGAAGAAGAGTATTCAGATATTATTTGGAATATCTTTTGCAAGTAAGTTATTTTTTAAAGTTACAAACAAAACAATTAAAGATAATATAGGGGATCCATTAAAAAGGTTCCACTTATCAAAGAAATTAAGAAACGCTGCGCAAAGAATAAAAATAACAAAAAGAAAAAAGAAAAAAAAACTTTCATCATTTCTTATCAAAGAATTGACCCACTGTCTTCTGTTTCGAAAACGTGTGACGTTTGAATGAAGTACGATCAAGCTATTACAACGTTTTGTCATTATACAAAAGATCAAAATAAAAAGCGAATGTTTATCATACTAATAGTTACCTCTTTGCTGTTCTAATTTAAAATTATTCTCCAATAAATGAACGTATGTTAAAAAAATCAACAAATTCAATTCTGATAAACGAGGTTCTACATTACTTAAATCTGTGGTTTAGTACTAAAAAAGATCATCGTCTGTTGCGAGAAAAAAAACCATTTTAGAACTAAATTCGAAAACGCTTAAAGTGACATAGGCTGTTTCTAAAAGTGTGGTGTATACAGTAAAACTAGTCTACAACGATACTGTTGGGACCTAAAAAAGGTATTGTTATAGACAGGTTATCGTTATAGACAGTTTGATTATTAGCCCTTTCAGGGGCGGTGGTCGCGCTGTGAAACCACCAATTTATAATTTTTTTTCTCTTTTTTTTCCGAATATTTTGAATCAAGATTGCTTGAGTCCTCTTCTTTTGAGTTCAATAAACAAAATGAGATGGCAGAATAACAAAAAAAAAAATTTTTTTTTTGTAGGCGCAATTTCTTGTCCAAATTATCAAATTTTCAATTTTTCGTTTACCCCAAAATTGGAATTTTGTTTCAGATTTTAAAATTTTTAATTAGCGCTGAAAGAGTGAATCATTTTACTTGATTTTACCTGAGGTACTCAATCATATTATTCTAAATGATTCGAATTCATTTTTACATGTGTAAACATGTTTTTGTCCTTCCCCAGGTGGGGGGTGTGAACTAATGGGGACACCACCCTCAGCGAAAAAAGTTGCCCAAAAATTTTTTTTAACTGAAAAATCTATGCCTAGATGATCAAATAAACCTACTTGAGGTGTTTTTTCTTCATATTTCTCAAAAATTAATGATGCGCCCCTGAAAGGGTTTTAATGCTGACATTTTGCTGGCCGGACCACGGAAAATATCGTTATAGACAGGTTTATTGTTATAGACAGTATTGTTTTACACAGGTTTCACTGTAATGACTCTGGTGTATAATGTAATATGGACCAAGAAGTAAAGTAAGGATATTGTGCAGATAACCCATCAGGAGATGGTGATGGTCACATTTTGGGATCACTCGTTCTAAGCGAGTAGTGGCGTAAAAATATTTCGATTAGGTGCAACTGAATCTCTCGCAGCACACCATTCTTGCTTACCAAATAATTTAACTGAATTCATGTTTCTATTTGAAGAGAAATATTCTTGTCGTTCTTTTGTTTAAAAAAGAAGAAGAAAGCGCTACTTTTTAAAAGTTACTTAATCATTTGCAGGTAGTATTTACCCTAAAAGCCTTCACAACAAAAGTAAATTTTAAAAGAGCAAAAAATAAAAAACTTGCATCGTCAAGTTAATTTCTCTCTCTCTCTCCCACATCCTTATCTTTCCAGAAAAACTCTTTTTAAAAAATCTATTTTAACAAGACTGGATTAACTGTCAAGTCACACACTTTGTAATTTAGTCTAGCTAAAAACAATACAGCGGAGAAAAGAATGTAAAAACTACTGTGGTGCGAACAAGAGAAGATGAAAAAAAAAGCAAAAATAAAATTTTACTTAACACGTATCTGTGAAGGGCTGTTATTAGCCTGGCGAAGATTAGGAGCTTAATCATGTTTAAAGCTTCCCTAGCGTAAGATGAGAAAATTTTTATTTTATCTTTTGAAGTTAAGGGATTTTGGAGTAACTTGATGCTACTAAGTAGCGTTGATTAAATTGGGAGCCGATTATTTTTCTGGAGGAGACACGAGGAGGACAAAATGGCCCTTTGGAAATTTTAATAATCATTAACGACATCTTGTTATCCCCGCGGAGCTCAAAGCTGCGACAGGAGAATTTATTCAAATTGGACTACTTTGACCGGAGCTCTGGCAAAAGTAATTTTATCCTTCGTTGTTTAGTTATTAAGTCCGAACAGTAATTATCAATTTGTATGCAAAAAATAATGCAACGAGACAATTCGGAATTCTGTTTTTTTTTTTTTTTTGTAAGTTTGAGTGAGGAGTTTAATCACGTCCTTACAATATTCTTGGAAAAGTTAACATCATTGGGTCATTCCAGTAATTTTACATAAAAATTCAAAGTAATATTTTATTTCTGTTGCTTGGTTCTAAAGGACCTAATCAAACTTTTTGTGTTTTGAGTGTTTTGAGTACCCTCGAGATCAATTAATAAAACAGCCAATTTTCCGTGAAAAATTATTCTAATTGGCGGGATATTCCATTGTCGGGAATCAAAATGATAAATTACAACGATTTGGTACCATTAAAAATTTATAACATTAAGCGGTATATTCTTCTATCAGATATTCCAGTAACCGGACATAATGTATTATATCTGATCGGTTCTTTAAGTTCTAAAATGGCAAATGTGTGTGTGTGTGTGTGTGTGTGTGTTTTATTTATTTTTTTTATTTTATTTATTTATTTACTTATTTTCAGCAATCACGAATTGCTTGCTATCCCCACTAGACCAAATTTAATGTTGCTCTGATTTTTCAGATTTCCATGACAACGGGAATAAATTTAACTCGTTGTTTTAATATTTATTAAAAGTACAAATTTTAGTAGGAATGGTTACAAATCGCTGAAGTTCTTTCAAGGTTAAACTTAAGAATAAAACCTAACTTTTACAAACTCCACTGTCCACCGGCTTCTGCGAGCGGGACCACTCCTGGGCGGTGGCGTTATGGCCTACACACACACACGCCTGCAAATACACACCTGCACCCAGACACACACAGACGCGTGCCCAAACACATACTCATACACGTATGCACAGCTTACATACACACGCATATACGCATTCAGACACGCTTACAAGCATACACACACACACCTACACGCACACGCTTACACAGATACAAACACGCCTATACACAGATACGCGCACGCGCGTACATACACACGCCTACATACACGCGCACACACACACTCGTGATTGCGATAAACATAATTTGAATTCAGGATGTAGAAAACTCAAATTAATATTATTAATATTATTTTACTTTTAGAAACCCCGAATTGTCCCATCCTCAGTGGAGCGATCAGCGCCAAAATCTAATCAGAATTAGTGTCCATTAAAATCAACCTGGCTGTGAATATTTGTTGGACACTTGTGGCCGTCACGAAAAGATCAATGTAACATTTCAAAACATATTGCGTATTTTGAAATAATCCTTTTACAGAAGATTCTGTATGTCTGTGAAAATGTTTATCTTCAATCAAGAGTCGAACGAAGTGTCAAGAGCCGAACGAGGTACCGATGAATTCGAAATTTTCCAGAGAAAACAATAAGACCAATCTCGTAATGGTACGCCTTTAATTAGCCAATATATTAATTAAAACTTTTATAACATTACGGTACTCAGAATTTGTATTTCTTTCCTGTTGCCATTTTGCATAAGGGTTTGAAAATATTTCTAGTAATTGTTTTAAAAGGAGAGATTTTTGGCTGCTATCCAAATTAAAAAGCAATTTTTTCGCCTAGAATTTCATTTTAAATTAGCTTCATTTCTCTTTTATACTGATAAACAAATCATAAAACTACTTTTTTTAAGCAATTTTTTTTTCTCTTAGAATTTTATGGTAAATTACCATCGTTTCTGTTTTGTTCTATTCCTATTCAGAGTCACAACTGACTTCAACTGTATTTATGTCGAGGACTGCATAGTAAGTGTGTTTTGTTCTAAGCAATGGTTTTTATTTCTTTCTGTTGCCATTTTATGTATGTGTTAGACGTCACCAAAACAATCAACCGAGTTAAACGGTCGCTTTATTCGAACATAACTTTTATTTATCGTCTGCCTTTTTTTATTTCTTACCAGCCGCCTGCGGCGACCAGCTGGATCGCCTCTTCCGCCATTCGCCATTTTATGCAAACAGCTGCCTATGGTGACTGTTTGGCTTACTTGCCATTCACCTTTTTATGCGAAGATTGCCGCCTTCGGCGGCTGTTTCAATGAATTGTGCGGCGTTTTTTATCAATTTATATCTGTCTATATCAAAATTAATTTAAAAAAAAAATATTTTCTATATCTATCTCCAGTTTACGTTGCTATATATATCTCCAGTTGCGTTTTGTACCAAACACCGTTTTCCGCTAAGATTGCCGCCTTCGGTGGCTTCTATCTACCTATAAGATCTATCTCTATTTATTTTACCTAAGCGCCTATTTCCTAACAAAAAAAAGATTGCTCAAAAAACCGTGCGTTTTTGTATTTAATTAAATAGCACAAAATAAAAAAAGCTCCATCTTTTGTTCCCCGTAGGAAGCAAAAGTAGCATTTCCAAAAAAAAAAAAATAAATAAATAAATAAATAAATAAAATAAAAAACCTCACTATTTTTATCGAATTACAGTCGAATCTCGACTTACGCGAGGGATACGGTCCGAGACTCTTCGCGTAAGTCGAAGTTTTGCGTTGTGGAGAACGGTATGTGTAAAAATTTTTTTTCTAAAGAAACCTAAATCATTTAGACGCTTTTTAACGTTACCTAAAACTGATTTAAACCATTCCTTAATTATAAATTACTGTTTCTTGCATAAAGAGCCGAATTTTTATTTGTATTTTTTAAAAAAGCTGTTTTAATCAACATAAAATACTGTTACGATGCACAAAATCAGTGATCGAAGGAAAAGAAAGACATAAAATAAACCAGTAGTAATAATAAAACGATGTACTATAATAATACTGTACAGTAGATCTAGTGGTGATATTTTTAACTTTAAAAAATGAAGATGTTTATCATTTATGCTGCGTGATTAAATCCTTATTCAAGTATATTTTTTAATACAGTTGCTTCGCTCATGGGTACCCATATGCAAAATTTTAAGGGGGGAGGATCAGATATTTTTTCCGTGGTTTAGAAGGATATTTTCCCCATGGAAACCGAATTTAGTACAGATAGAGTTATTAAAATTTGACAATTTTAATAACTTATTCATTAACAGCGGGAAAAGAAATGGTTTTACATTTTTGCGAGGGAAAAAGTGCTAAAAGCAAAGAAGTTCAAATTTCTAAGGAAGGTTTGAGCCCCCCACTTGCCCCACCCCCATATGTTCGCCCATGACTTCGCTTGTTCTTTTATAACGTTTCTATCTATGGCAACACCCCTCTTCCTATTTTCTTAAAGAGCAGCTTCGATTTTCATAATTTCTGCCTTTTGTTTAGACTTTATTCGGCGAACTTTTACGGATTTCCTTTTCTTGACTTATACGTGTAAACACATGAAAGTGTACATATGAAAGATTCACTCACACTTAACTGTCGCTCTCGTGTTAGCTTGGACACATGTTTTAGTTGTTCAAGCACACCGAGAGCCTTTAGCTTTTCTTTAATTGTTAGAAATTTTCTCTTTTTCTTTTTACCTTCACAAACTTTAGATGAAACAGCGCTCTTAGGTGTCATTATATTTCACTAACTTTCGCATTTAGAAAGAAAAATATGTGGTAAATGTGGAGTTGTTATTTGTATACACAAACAAAGCTATGTTCAGACCAGTACGGTGAGGAAACTTCCGCTGCCAGTGATGCTTAAGGGATGAAGGTCCATTCGCTAAAAAACATTATATTTTAAGTGACCAATAACAAAGTCGATACTTTCACACTGCGACTCCCTTCTGAAAATTTTCGTTGTTGCGGGCGAGGAATTCGCGTTAGGTCTAAAACATTTTACTGGGGAAAAAAATCACGTTATAGCCATTTCGTGTAAGTTGAATCGCGTTGTAGCGAGAGTCGACTGTAAATAGATAGCAATTCAAAGAATAACAAGGATCGAGAAATTCGCGTGTTTGAGGTTTAAGGTTTCAAATTTGAAATTCAGGTTAACTGAATACACAGATATGCTCCGGTTTGGTTATCAACCAATATCAGCCATTTTCAAATCAAGAAATGTTTTTCGTCACAAGAAACTAGAATATAAACATAGTATTCGAAACAATTTTAGAATCTGAAGTACTACACCAGCTGTGTGCAGTAAATATAAATACTACTGAAATAGAAACGGAATTTGCAGACGGCCACGAAGGAAAAGATGCTTTCATTGTAGCAATACTCTAACAGAAGTAAAAGCGCTAAAATGTAGAAATTCAATCAAAAAAAAAAAAAAAAAAACTTTTACTACCTAAAACAGTATAGATAAACACACTTTGTTGGAAGTACAAGCAGAAATTTTTCGTACTTCCACACCATCTTTTGCTCTTTATTGAGTTCCTGCTGTTTAATTTTAATATTGAGCGCAGCTGTACAAAGTTTTCGAATAACACATTTCAAATTTAAAATTTTATACGCAATAAATAATTAATTTTTGCCACACTACGCACCCAAAAATGCATCACATATGATAAAACTATATAATTAAGGTAAAGATATATGGCGAAAACAAAATTTTTACTTTTAGAGAAAATTAATAGAAAACGTTAAAAAAATGAAAATTTCTAAAACTTCAACTCATTTGTGGCACAGGAAAGAAATATACTACACACCTCAAAATTTTTATGAGAGTTTAATACCACCAATGGCACCTTTTCCATGCAACTCATCATCGAAAATAGAAACATACCATTCTTACTAATTTTGGCTAAAAACATGAAAAAACAGCATTTTTTCGGAACTTCAACCCAATTGAGGCAGATCAAAAAATTTTTCAAAAAAATTGCTGATTACTTCATATGAAATACTAATAACTCCGTTTCTTTAATAAGTCTTGATGCTTTAGTTTCACGTAATAAACCAAGCAATATATGTCAACAATAAGCGTTTTATGTAAAAAACCTTATTGTTATTGTACATAAATATTTTATGTATAATATATCAGGCGTAATTCAGTTTAACTTGAACACAGATTTCAGTTGATAATGCGTATATTTTCATCTTTTGTGTAAATTGAAAATACTCATAATTTGTATCAACAACTGTTACTAACGTAGATGAGATATGTGTTAAAAATATGTTTTACTGGCGTTACACGCATTCATTTAATCCTTAATGAAACTGATGTTAGAGCATTACAAAAACATCAACTGGACATTACTTTTCATTTTTGAGGTAGCCCGTGCAACGCCGGGCAGGCAGCCAGCTTAAATTATTTTTTGCTTGCATAATGTCTCAGGCAGTCCCATCATTTAAAAATTTTTTAGGATAGGAGCGTGGCGCATATATAATTCTATCTTTTCACTCTGTATCGAAATCTGCGTGTCTGGAATCTTATCTCCTGCGGACCGTCGGTTTCTCCGGGGTCAGGACAAGTATACGTACTTAAAATTTCTAGACATTCAGAGAAACTCATTCTTTTAGACCAGTGGAGCCCAACCTATGACTAAGGGTCCAATGTGGCCCTCGAAGCAGATTCATGTGGATCTTTTCTATTAAATAATACAAATCGAAAACTATGTTCTAGACATCTCTAAAACAACTAATCAACTTCATTTGGTATTAAGAATGATTGCTGCAAATAGGAATAAATGGTTAAGATCGCTTTCGGAAAGACAGATGGAAACTTCGTATTGATATAATTATCATCTTCATACATATTCGTGCCAATTCACTGATCGAGTAACGCTCCTGACGTTATCAACAATGAAGCTCGCGCCACAGCATGATAATTTGCTAATATTTTTTGGTAATGTTTGACATGCAGGGAAATGCTTTATTTTGACAAGTCCGAACTGGATCCAGTAGCTTAACAGCTTTACTGGTAAAACTGTTATTTTAGGAGAATGAAGAACGAAGTAGACAACAATGGAACCTATCTAATAGAGATAAGAGTTAATCCGCTGGTTATGGTTAAAACTTCAACTGTCAAAATATCACCAAACAGGTAATTGCTTCATTGAAATGTAAACAATTTTCACCCATCATACCTTGACGGGTGATTTTATAGTATAGTAATGATGACAACAACTATTGGTATGTATTTATTATTAAAACGGTAATTATTTCCTTCCTCAACCTTGCTTTCAAATGTTATCTTGGAAAAATAAGTCAAATATATTTAAAACTTTGTATGCATTCTAGCTTGCGAGAATCATATTAATATGAAGTGCGGCCCTAGAAAATGAAAGGTTGGGCATCACTAGTTTTAGATCTTTACCAGTCGGAAAGATTAATCAAAAACAATTGAAATAAGTTTACTCAAATTATTCGTGTGTTACAGGATGTAATCCGGTTTGGCACCAAATTTGGCAAGGGATCTGGCCAAGCCCGTTGCCAAAATAGGTTTGCCGGGCGTCCCGGTTTGATCGGGACAGTCCTGGATTTCAGACAAATCTCCGGTGTCCCGGCCGGTTTACTTCATGTCCCAAAATGAAATATTTGATAAAATATGACCAAAAAGGTCTAAAAATAAGAAACTAAAGGATTATTTAGGATAGTTAATTTGTCATTTGCAACATTAACATAAAAATTAATAAAATATTAGCTTCTGAAGATTTTTACAACAAGATTAAAGACGAAAAATGTTCTGGCCAATTGAAAATACATGAAAATATATTTCAAATTTTTTTCCCTCTTTCATATAGTTCCTTCTTACTTAAGTAAGAAATAAAATGTTTAAATTAATTTGCTTGTTTCATGCGTATTGGTTCACCTCTGGTTTTGGTTCATAGTTAGTAACCATTTATTGATAGTATTGAGAAGAAACTACCCACTAAAATATTAATCTAAAAACCAGACAAGTGCACCCTTTTGAATGCCTGTGACACTGGGGGGGGGGGGGGGAGGTCCTACTTCTGGTGTTCCGGTTGAACATTTCAGAAATCTGGCAAGCTACCAAATACGAACTAGTCACAGTGGGTTGCTGGTTGGTATTTGTCAAATTGAATGTGCAATAGATCAAATTTGATGCGCAAAGCGCACCTCAAATTTGATTTCTAATTACATTTTGACATAATGATTGAAAGAGTCATGTTAAATGATTTTAATGATATGTAACACCACATTCTTGGAACATTTCTTTGTATCATTCTGTAAATATAAGTTGAAAATACATTAAAACAGTCCGTTGTGGAATACGATTGGAGGAAAAAAAATGAAACAAAACGATTTCAGACACGCCGTGGAGGGTAGTGAGGATTCCCGTGACAAGTGTTCTGCGATTGTTCGGGTGAAAAATGATCTCCGGAACTACGATTCCAAAGAAAAATGGGAATCTCACGATCGGTTGACGTTGGATCAATGACACAGCGAAAATGCTGTCCTTTTTAAAAGCTGACCTCGTTCAGATGTCCTTCCTTGAAAATTGGAGAATTTAAATCTTAGTGAAGCAAAATAGGGTAAGGGAATAAATTGCTTATGGTTTATGCTAAAATGGAATGAGTAAACACAGTGTTTCATTTCACACTAACAGTACCCGCACGGCAATGCCCGTGCTAAGAATTTAAAAGAATCCGTTGGATAAAAGAAATCCATGCCCTCCCCCCTCTTCTGATGTGAAACGATCGTTTTTCTTCCACTAGAATGCGTACACAGTTTCAAAAAACCCATTGAAGTCTCTTTGGAATTTAAAACTATTTGCCAGACCACATAAAAAGATTAACAGTAGCTTTAAAACTCAATATAATCCTTCAACTGTATAAGTTCCATCGTTTGACGCACCAAGCAACCACGCTACTCTAACCCTGCCCTTTAGCGAGTGAAGCGGTTTTTTTTTTCTTCGATTTAAAAATGATTCGCCAATAAAGCAATAATATAATAAACACGTTATAAAGAACAATCACAATTGAATAATACGACAAAATCAAATATTGTTACAAATTCTGTAAATAGTAATTATTGTAGGAACGTAACCTGTAAATGGTTTCCCGTAATGAATATACAACCCCTTTTTTCATTCGGCTAAAGTATACGACCCCTATTTTCTTTCTTTTCGTTGATAACGGTCAACGCATTTCGAGAAGCGTGTGGAATATTTGAGAAAATTCTTTTCGGTGTATTTAAGCCGTTAGCGATGGATAAACAGTGAGTTTCGATTCAGATTTGTGCTGAGTGTGTATTTGCTCTGTTTATAGCGAGGCATTTCGCTGTGTTGTTTTCGTATTTGGAAGTAAATACGTGCGTAAACGTTGAGTTTACGGTGTTGTGTGATAATTGCTTAATTACTGATGAATAATTTAGCAGTTGTTGAAGATCTTTCCTGTACATAGTGTAAATAAATTTCCTGTGTTTTTATCAAGAACTGTGTTTTCATTTCAAGAAAGTGGAAGTCGCACCGAATCCGTTACAATTTGGCGCCCAACGTGGGGCTTCTTCTGGACTTTCTTGGAGTAAGTGACTTTGGACATTTTTTCATAAAGACTTTTTTTTTGAATTAGGACTTTATTTTTATGGTGATTACTCGCGCAATGGATGAACAATTAAAACAACTTCTTGACGCAATCACCTCTGTGAAGAGTGATATGGCAGCTAATCAAGAACAATTAAAAAATGATATGGCAGCTAATCAAGAACAATTAAAAAATGATATGGCGGCTAATCAAAACCGATTGAAAAGTGATTTAACGGTGCTGAAAAATGACCTAGTTTCTAACCAAGAGGAAATAAAAAACGACCTTACTTCGGTGAAGACTGTGATGGAAAACAAATTTAATGAGATAGAGCATCGAGTTGATGCTTTTGATGAAAAATTTGAAACGGTAGAAAACCGTATCGCAACAGTTGAAAATCATGTGGATGAGAAAATTAAAAACATGGAAAGGAGATTGGCGATCGCGGAAAGCAGCTCTGTACAGTTTGGCGCTCCCACATCGGTTGCTCGACCGTCCATTAAACTTGCCACATTTGATGGGAAAACTTCGTGGCAGGTTTACAAAACTCAATTCATGATAGTGGCGGAAGCGAACGGATGGGACTCAGCTACCAAGGCCTGTCATCTTGCAGCATCCCTGAGAGGTGACGCAGCGGACATTCTCCAGACCCTTCCGGACAGCCAGCGCCTGGATTTCGCCGCCCTCACATCTGCGTTGGAGCTTCGCTTCGGTGAGAAGTGCCAGAAAGATTTCAGCCGACTCCGGTTGAAGTCCCGTTTCCAGAAAACTGGGGAAACCCTGCAAGAGCTTGCGGCGGACATCGAGAGACTGTCTCATCTTGCTTTTTACGACTGCCCTGCGGATGTTCGAGACAACCTGGCACTCAACTACTACATCGACGGGGTTCGAGATCCGGAAATCCAGAAAGCTCTACGGATGGCGGATGTCAAAGACCTGAGTTCTGCTGTTGTGTATGCGATGAAGTTGGAGGCCGCCCAGCAAGCAACCCGCAAGGATCGCCATCTAATCCGGACTCAGGAAGCCGATGAGTCTGATTCCAGGTCGTCCCACCTCGCTGAACTTGAGAGACAACTCGGTGACTTGACAAGACATCTGAGCAGCATAACAGCCCAAAAGAAACAAGAGCAGAAGTGCTGGAAATGCGGTAGTGAAGGACACCTGCGAAGGAGTTGTCCGGCTCGCCAAGCTACGCGAGGGAAGGAAATCACCACCACTAAAGCTCTGCAGATTTCCTCTTCTAGTAGTGGCAGTGATGGACTTTTCATTTACGCACATGTAAATGGGAACCCCTGCAGACTGATTGTTGACACTGGAGCCAATGTGACAATCATTAGGACAGATGTGGCTCGTGAATTTGGATTGAAACTGCTGTGGACATCGCCACGCGTAAGTCTCCAGACTGTGACAGGTGACAAAATTGAGATTGACGGTAAAGTGGACTTGGAAATAGTGTTTGGGAATGCCACCTACCATCATACGGCATTCGTCGCTAATATCACGGACCCTTTCATTCTCGGATTGGACTTTTTGAAGAAATATGACTTCACTCTCGACTTCAAGACTAATGAGCTGCACTCGATGAGAGAAGACATAGCCGTTTTCCCCCGCAGAAAGTGATGTAAAATCCGCTCATCAAATAATTGCCCAAACAGATTTATCAACTCCCTCAAGGTCAGAATCATTAATACCCGGCTCCATTGAAGAAAGCACTAGTTTTAGATTTGGACTCATTGAATACCCCAACTTAAGCAATAACCCAAAAGGAGTGCTGGTAGCATCTACGCTTGTTGACCTTTCTAAGGATGTAATTCCTGTGAGAGTCGCCAACGTGAGTGAAAGGCCAAGGAATATCCGGAAAGGTGAAGTGTTAGCAACTTGTACTCCAGTAAACTGCATCATTAGAAGAATCAATTCCCCCGAGACTGTGTCTTCTGAGTCCTTGACATCGAAGTTAATTGGGAGTGCACCATTAACGAAAGACCAAAGAACTGCTGCGGAACAATTGGTGGATGACTTCAAGCATCTGTTTTCATCTACCTCGGAGGATGTTGGCCGTACGAATTTAACGCAGCATAGGATCTACACTGGAGAACACCCCCCTATTAAACAGCATCCAAGACGACTACCGTTCGCCAAGAAGGAAGAGGTTGAGACCCTCCTGAAAGAGATGAAGGAGAATGATGTAATCGAACCTTCATCCAGTCCTTGGGCCTCTCCCATCGTCTTGGTCCGAAAGAAAGATGGCTCCACCAGATTTTGTGTCGATTACCGACGACTGAATGAAATCACCAAGAAAGACAGTTACCCTCTTCCACGGATAGACGACACCTTGGACACTCTTTCCGGACACAAGTGGTTTTCGACCCTGGACTTGAAGAGCGGCTACTGGCAGGTTGAAATACACCCTGATGACCGAGAGAAGACAGCGTTTACAACTGGACAAGGCTTATGGCAGTTTAAAGTGATGCCCTTCGGCCTCTGCAATGCACCAGCTACGTTCGAGCGTCTTATGGAGACAGTGTTAAGAGGACTTTCCTACGAATCCTGTCTGGTTTATTTAGACGATATCATCATCGTGGGACGCAGTTTCGAAGAACATCTGGCAAATCTTAGGAAGGTGCTGCAAAAGCTTAAGGAAGCCAATCTGAAGTTAAGCCCGTCCAAATGTAATTTGTTCCGCCGGGAAGTGAACTACCTTGGTCACATCATCTCTTCTGAAGGTGTACAAACCGATCCAGAAAAGGTATCTGCAGTCAAGAGTTGGAGTCGTCCCGAAAACATCCATCAGCTGCGAAGTTTCCTGGGGCTCTGCACCTACTACAGGAAGTTTGTAAAGGGTTTTTCCAACATTGCACGACCTTTGCATAAGCTGACGGAGATCAAGCAAAAGTTCGAATGGTCCAAAGAATGCGAAGATGCATTTCTACGACTGAAGGAGGCTTTAACATCAACGCCTATCTTCGCCTATCCTCAGCCTGAAAAATCCTTCATCCTGGACACTGATGCGAGCAACGAGGGCATCGGAGCTGTTTTATCCCAAGAAATTGACGGAAATGAACATGTCATCGCTTACTGGAGCAAATGCTTATCAAAGTCGGAGCGAAATTACTGCGTCACCAGAAAGGAGTTACTGGCCATAGTGAAAGCTGTAGAACACTTCCATCATTACCTCTACGGCCGAAAATTTCTGCTTCGGACAGATCATGCCTCGTTAACTTGGCTTTTGAACTTCAAGAATCCAGAAGGCCAGATAGCCAGATGGATACAGCGGCTCCAGGAATATGACATGGAGATCAAGCATCGAAAAGGGTTATCTCACGGTAATGCTGACGCTTTATCAAGGAGACCCTGTCCTGAGAACTGCCACTATTGTTCCCGAATCGAGAAACAGTATGGAACGACTAGCCCTACCGCCTATCAGGTGACAGTGACTCCAACATCATCAGAACCTGATCCATGGAGTGATGACCAAGTTCGAAAAGATCAACTTGAAGACCCCGACATAAAACCAATTTTAGAGTTCATGGAAAGTGACAGTCGACGCCCTAGCTGGCAGGACGTTTCCATCTTCAGTCCTGCAACAAAAAGATACTGGGCTTTATGGAACTCACTCCATTTACGAAACGGCGTGCTACACCGGAAATGGGAATCTGACGACGGCAAGACATCTAGGTGGCAGTTACTACTTCCTCGATCCAGGATTTCAGATGTTCTGAAAGAAATACATAGTAGTGCGACTGGAGGACATTTTGGTGTCTTGAAAACTCTCAATAAAGTTCGGGAGCGCTTCTTCTGGAGCAAGGCGAAGGATGACGTGGAGAAGTGGTGCCATGCTTGTGACGCCTGTGCTGCTCGTAAAGGACCGAAGAAGAGAAGCAGAGGGAAGCTACATCTGTACAACGTTGGAGCTCCTTTCGAACGAATTGGGATCGACATCCTGGGTCCTCTACCAAGAACTGCTGATGGGAACAAATACATTCTTGTTTCCATCGACTACTTCACCAAATGGCCGGAAGCATATCCCATTCCAGATCAAGAGGCTACTACCGTAGCAGAGACTCTAGTCCAACATTGGATCTCGAGATACGGAACACCTTTGCAGATTCATTCCGATCAAGGGAGGAATTTCATCTCTGCTGTGTTTAAGAGCCTATGTAAAATTTTCGAAATTGAGAAAACTAGGACAACACCACTACACCCACAATCGGACGGCATGGTGGAGAGATTTAACCGCACAATCCTAAATAATCTCTCGCTTATGGTGTCCAGAAATCAACAGGATTGGGACAAGAAGCTACCTTTGTTCCTGCTGGCCTACCGCAGTGCTGTCCACGAGACTACCGGATTTGCCCCATCTCAGATGCTCTTCGGACGAGAGCTTCGGCTACCTTGTGATCTCGTCTTCGGTCGTCCTCCGGATGCGCCTTCATCGCCTGAGGAGTACATTCAGGATCTCCAGGCCCGGTTGGAAGACGTTCATAACTTCGCACGAGAGCGAATCAACATCGCGGCGGAGAAGATGAAGACCCGATACGACACAAGGTCTACTGGTCATGAATTCAACGAAGGTGACAAGGTTTGGTTATGGAATCCCATCCGACGGAAAGGTCTGTCACCCAAATTGCAGTCGCATTGGGATGGACCCTACAAAGTCCTTAACCGACTGAATGACGTCGTAGTGAGGATCCAAAAATCACCTAATGCAAAACCTAGGGTTGTACATTATGATCGGTTAGCCCCATACTATGGCCATAGTTCATGAGTATTATGTAAACAATCATGGTTGATAACATAAAAGTTGTAGATAATTTTTGCTTTTAATGTTTAGTAATATTTCTTGTTATTATTGTGTTTTCTGTATCTGTTAGTTATTAATTAATGTGTATATTTGTAAACTTGTGATAGAAGTTTGGCACCCTTTCTGGGGATTGTACTGCCCGGGACGTGCAGTCCTTAGGGAGGGGGCAATGTTACAAATTCTGTAAATAGTAATTATTGTAGGAACGTAACCTGTAAATAGTTTCCCGTAATGAATATACAACCCCTTTTTTCATTCGGCTAAAGTATACGACCCCTATTTTCTTTCTTTTCGTTGATAACGGTCAACGCATTTCGAGAAGCGTGTGGAATATTTGAGAAAATTCTTTTCGGTGTATTTAAGCCGTTAGCGATGGATAAACAGTGAGTTTCGATTCAGATTTGTGCTGAGTGTGTATTTGCTCTGTTTATAGCGAGGCATTTCGCTGTGTTGTTTTCGTATTTGGAAGTAAATACGTGCGTAAACGTTGAGTTTACGGTGTTGTGTGATAATTGCTTAATTACTGATGAATAATTTAGCAGTTGTTGAAGATCTTTCCTGTACATAGTGTAAATAAATTTCCTGTGTTTTTATCAAGAACTGTGTTTTCATTTCAAGAAAGTGGAAGTCGCACCGAATCCGTTACAATATTTTACTTGGATAAGTAACTATCTTCAACTATAAGAACTAAAATAATTTTTGTAGGAATAAATAAAACAAAACGCAATAGAAAAATGCTACAAAATCAAATTATGTACCTGAATATCGAAAAAAAAAAAAAAAAAAAAAACGCATTCAAAAATCAGTTCGTTGACCACAAGGTGTCACAACAGCGTAGCGTCTGAGCCGCGAGGGATGGTTCCTCGCAGCTATCGACACTGTTGCCTAGCGCTCTCTCGATGAGTTAACTTACTCCGCTATGTATTAGGAATTCATAGAACTAAACTTACCCCACCATCTATTAGGAATTCATGGAACTAAACAATTAAACATTTTATTTGCAATTACAAATATTTCGGCCAATCTGAATTTAAGAATAAATTGACAGTAACCTTCCTCAATAAATGTATTATCGAAACAAAATAACTTTTCAATTCGAACCAGTAGCTCCCGAGATAGCGCGTTCAAAGAAACGAACTCTACAGATTTATATTATTAGAATAGATTCTTATGTTTGTAACATTCCATTTGGATACCTCTTAGCATCGCACGCGGTTGCCATTCGTAGCAAGTTAACTTGCAGGTTATGAAAACTGCAAACAATATTTATTCTTTTAAAAAAGATTGACTTGTTTATGCTTGGGGATTTTCAGCATTATTAGTGAATAACATGAATTCATTTTTGTACACATTTTATACATTGACTTTAATTCTTTTAGTTATGCATTCATTTAGCTCTGATAACTAACTATTTTTTCTTGCCATTTCTTTTCTAAAAAATACTTTTGACAATGCGTTCACATAAGTCTCGCAACGGAAGTGAAATAGTGGGTCACAATCGCATGGTTAAAAAAAAAGATTTTTATCGGCCACAGCAGGGACAAAATGGCCAAATGATGTTTTAATAATATTGTAATGAATTCGGGGATCATCTTCAGCTTCCGCATCGACTTTGAAAAGCACATATTTGGAAAAATTTGATTGAATAATTGAAACAAAAGCTGAAAAAGGTATACAAAGACAATAGGGGAATCATCAAAGTATCATTCATCTCTATGTATTTAAAAAAAATAAAATAACGTCACAGAAATTGTGAAAGTAAGTCTGTGGCGGGCTTGGATCCAGGACACCCCTACAGCCTTGAAATTTTGTACAAACTAATGATAAAATAAAATAACTGCAATACTAAATCCACACTTTCCGAATCAATTAGCATTTGCCGAAAATAGAATTTTTTTGGAAGGTTACAGTGACCTCCAATTGCGTCGTCCCTAATTGCAGGTTGAGTTTGACCGATGTAGACAGAGTGATCATACGCCTTGTTTAGAACCGGTAAACAAACATAAAAAAAAAAATATATATATTTTTTTTTTGCATAAACGTGACTAAAACAGAACGGTCAAACCAAATTAAATTTATTGAAAATAGTAAAAGAACACAATCGATAATATCTAAGTAAATGAGAAAAACGAAAAGACAAAATGAAAATGAACTGGGAACGTTTTATGCAAAAAGGTAACATTTAGAATTAATTTTTCACAACATTTAAGTTCTAATAGCGTTTAAGCATTCAAACTATAGAAGATGTCAGCTTCCACTTTGACCGTAACAAGGAATTTTCAGCTCAAAATCGTTATAAAAACAAGAAAAGTTAAATGAAAAATACTTTTTTTCATAATGAGTTCAAATAAATATGCAAAAACTAATGAATACCAGTTTTACATCATCCTCTTATGTAAGCATTTCAGGACAAATCATACGAACATTGAAATAAACTGCTGAAAATATTTACTAAAATCGAACCCAAAATTTTAAAACACATGGAACAAAATGGAATAAAACAGTGAAGATTAGAACATGCCATCTGAAACTGCTAATGAAAATCGTTAAATGAAAAGTGCATTTTATAATAACAAGTTCAAAAATATTATAAAATAAATGCGAATTTAAATTAAAAACACTCCTAACTACAGAGTAGTTAAAAAAATAATAATAATAAAACATAATAGACACAATAGGACATAAAATCCAGTATAGATAAATTTTTAAGCAGAAGTATCAGAGTACTGAATACAATGTACAAATTAAACTTTTTGCAGAAATTTACCCCAGTGCTAGCGGGTTCGTAACTTCTGAAGTACACAAACCATTTCCAGATAATTTGTTCAAGTAAAATGTGAAATTTCAATTATACTTTTAGCAGATTGCATCGACAGCGGTTTTAAGAATTTCAGCAGCAAACGGAAGGTTTTCGGATAGTATTTTTTCCTAGCTTTCGCTTTTGAAAACTGATGAACCGTTTCGCTGAATAAAGCGTTTTGCCACCGTTTTCAAACTGACATCGTTATGATAATATGCAAGAGCGTAGACATCACATGCATTAGAAGCGTCCATGTTCATAATGAGTTCGTTAACACAAGTCTTTTTCAGCACATCTAAATAATACTTATCAGAAGCAGAATATAATTCTTGATACATATCAGGAGTTACTTTGTCGAGATTTCCTGTATACAATTAGGCAATTAAACACTTGATAGTATCCACTTTAAAATCTTTCACTATTAACTTACTCGAATTGTTTTCCAAAGTTTCTTTATCAAACATAGCAGCGAACACGGGAGATCGGGCAGATAATATGCATTTATGTACAGGAATCGATTCTGTTCCCACTTGAACAACGAAATCGCTCAAATTTTCGGAAAAGTACAATCTCTTTAAATTTTCGGACAAACAAACTGAATCTTCGGCGCAAACTTTTTCAGTCGATGTATCCAAGCTGCTGGAATAACTCATGAACGTTAAAAGGCATTCCACTCACTTATAAATGTTGTTCTCGCTGGTAATAGAACGGCAATACATGATGAAGCGTCGACAAAATTAACTTCCGATTTATTCACTTCTTTACATTCTCCTGCGCTATTCTTAATGTTGATAACGTATTTAATAGGACTCGACCGATGCATCGGCCTGGCCGATGCATCGGTGCCGATGGTTCAACAATTTAGCCATCGGCATCGGCATCGGCGGCCGATGCTAACTTGCAGGAAACATCGGCCCATCGGCCTTAAAAAACATCGAAAAGCCGATGGGATTGGCCGATGTTTTTGAAAAAAAAGGACCTTTGTTGTTTTACTTTTCAATACAAAGTAAATTGAGTTATCGTTTTCATATAAAATCGTTTAATTCAATTTCAGTATGAATTTCTATTTTAGTCACCCCTGAAAGAGTTTTGAATACTGCATTCAGGTACCGAACAAGTTAATTGTTGCGTTGTTTCTTGCAGCTGGATGTACGTATGTACCTGTCATAAGTCATAACTCAAAAATGGTAAGCTGTAGAATGCTAAATTTTCGCATGTGGGGTGTGCGTGCGTTCCAGTTGTGCACTTCACCTTTTTGTTTTCGATCGGGTGTTCTAAAAAGCTTATTTACTTATTTTTTGTGGCTATTAATTACTTATTTCAATGCAAAACTACTTTAGCGTCTCAGACTGACGATCATTTGGTGATATTTTGCCGCATTGGAGACCATGGAAACAAATATGAGATGGCGAAACCGGTTTTGTTTCATTTTGTTAGATTCCCGTTGAACCGACGGTAATTTTTACTTTTTCGATATTTGTAATATGAATCACAGTATTGCAATTTTTTCTGTATCGCTTCGGCGGAGTTACAAGTTTGAGGCCCGTCGAAATACATTCTGGGGTCCAATTTCTCTATCACAGAAGTTGTAAAATATTTATCATAGGCATTTTTGTAATTCCTACGGTTCCCCTATGGTTATGGGGCCTCTCGTGCAATTACAACATTTGCTATATTTTAAATCCGCCACTGCACATCAAAACAAACTTGGGTGCAAATATTAAAAGAGTTTTTCTGCTCAATGTTTATGATTATTTTGAACTCTATTTTTTACGACTATTTTTTGTATTTCCGAGAACACTTATGTGCCCCTCCTCCCACTCCCTCAATTTCTGAAACTAAACTCTAGTTGTACTTCTGAGTTGTTTAAAACTAACACCATTGATAAAGTTTGGGGTTTTTTTTTCAAGCTTTATCTATTGTTTAGGAAGAATTTCGAGCATTAATGTAAGAAATTGATTAAAGACGTTTTGAATGGTGACATAATTCGGAAATCAAAGGGACTTTTGAATTTTTTCTTCAAGTAGAAGTAGATTCAGAAACTCTTCCGAGGCGTTGATGGTAGCGGTTCTATACTATAAAAAGGGGGCTGAAGTTGGGGCCAAAGTTTAATGTTGTGAATTACTCCAAAATCAGAGGTTGACCCCCCTAACCCACCCTCGTCGTTTCAAGCATTTCCTAAATACTTAACGATAATTTATTTTGATCAAGAAATGTCATTTTGCATATTTCTTATACTTGTTTCACCTATATTTCGTAATGAGCCATCTTTTTTGCATCATTAATAGCGATCGATTTTTTTCCGTTGTAAGTAACTATTTTTATGTATTTATGTAAAATCAATGAATAAGTTATTTTTGTTTTCATTATATTTTTAATAACATGTTGTAGAAAAGTTTCAAGAATTTTCTATTATGCATTTTTTTTTAATTTCAGAAAATTATTGTTAAATTGAAAAATTTAATTTGAACTTGTTTCTAGTGCTTCAAAAAAGGTTAAACAATCAAATTGTTCAATATTACGTGTGCAAACAGTAGTATATGTATTCAGTGATTAACTTGGTGTAAATATTGAGTTTGTTTATTTTGGCTGCGTTTTAAGAACCTTGCTCTTTTCATGGATATTTCTTTTTTCCGTAAAATGTATGTCACTGTTATAGCTTTTATGAAAAATGCAAACTTTTCTGTTCATAAACTTTAAATAAGTATAAAAATATTCCTGTTAGGATTTAATATTGTAATTTATCTGTTACCTTTTTTGTTTAATTTGATGACTAAAAAATATTTACGTGCACTCTTTCCACTTTAATTGCGTAATTTGTTGACGGTTTATAGTTTTATTCTTATTATTTTTTTTTGAATGATTAAACAACATAATTTAATGTTTTTTAACTATCTTTAGTGTACCTAAATCCATGCATTATTACAATATTACTTAAATCTTAGTTATATGTTCAATTAAAAAATAAAACAAATCAGTTGGTTATTAAACAGTCTCGTTGTTTTTCTTTCTTTTTTTTTCTCTTTTTTTCTTTTTTTTTTTGACTGTTGTTTTCTGTCTTCCATCATACAGCAGTCGGAAAAGGAGAAGCATAACTACACCCTGTACAGATTGTACGTAGTACGATCCAAAAGTTCGAGGGACAAGCTGTACTATCAAATCTTACCCAGAATAGTTCACATTACCGAAGCACATCCACCTTCAAAAGGTCACCTTGAGGGACTATGTATTTCTGCCAGCGTTCATATAACTTTTAGAAACACTCCTGGAAGCCACTTTTTCGCTACCTTCTGTGATGCAGTTTTATCTTCTCCTGACGGAAGAAAGCGGTGCCCATGCAAATGTTTTTTTGCTGAGAACAGGTAAAAGTCACACGGAGCTAAGTCCGACGAAACGTTACGTTATTTTTTTGTCATATCAGAGTATTGACCAATCGAACAGTGCATCCTCAACATGAAAGTCGACTTCTTCCCCACGATGAAGTTAAAGCAGCAGCGCAAGAGGCCTTACAGAAGGTTGCGACAAATGTGTTCCAGGAGTCCTTCTAAAAGCTATACGAACGTTGGCATAAGTGCATAGTCGTTCAAGGTGACTATTTTGTAGATATGTGTACTTCGGTAATGTGAACTATCCAGGGTAAGGTTTTATACAACTTGTCCTTGAACTCTTAGATCATATTACGTGCGTATGAGTTTTCAACTTACTATTTCATAACGTTTTTGAGTGACGCAAGTTTTCGCGCATTAAGACATCACAAAAGAATTTGCGATAATTAACTAAGGAGGTGTTCAAAATGTATATTTTGGTCATCTATATTTTCTTAGGTACATATGCATGTACACATGTGCCGAAAAAACTTGTGAAGTTTAAATTGGGTAATCGTAAAATAGAAATTTAGGTCGAAATCTGATTTTTTTTTGTGATTACAATTTCTTATTCGGAGCAAGGAGGCAAAGTGAAAAGAATTAATGATCCTTTAAATCCCTGACAATCTTATCAATTTATTTCTGTTAGATTTTCTTTTTTTCTTTTTTTTTGCCATCGGCGTATGGCATCGGCCATCGGCCATCGGCAATCGGCCATTTGGAGGAAAACAATCGGCAATCGGCCATCGGCCATCTTTGAACAATCGGCCAACAATCGGCATCGGCCCATCGACCAAAAAATGCCATCGGTCGAGCCCTAGTATTTAACAAGTAGTGCATCACTTTTCGTTGCCGAAGTAGCTTTTATGACTAATTGATAGCAATAAATACGAGCAGTGCTATTATAAACATACGTTTATAATAATACGTTTCACGATGTATCAGGTTCAATATTCACACTAAATTTAGGACTTGAAACAAAAGTCCCTGCTTTCAGCGGAATGTCTCCAATCTTTTTTATCGTCCATGTATAACACACCTTTTCTTCACAAACATCTGTATAAGCAAAAATTTTCTTGGACATGTTAAGATGTTACAGAATACCTTGCGTCTAAAGAAATTAATTTACGAAATACCTTTGAACATACAGACTGGCTACTTCATAAAGCGGAAGCAGGGTTGCCAGGTGAAAATTTATGAAAATCGCCAAAATCAGTGCATGAAATTAGCCAAAAATAGCCAAATTACACGAAAAGTGCTATGATCTTTCTCCGTTCAGATAGCATAGTTATCTTAAAATTGCGATCATACTTGAATGTTTTTGGGCTCTTACGGAGGTCTCCACCGGTCGCCTAGGGATCCATATCAACGGTAGAACAACTTAGTGCGGGTGGGGGGGGGGGGGGCATGGGATGTGAATAAGGGTTTACGAGCCTAGATCCATTCACCAGGGTTTCTGTGAGCTCCCATACAAATTAATCCCTGGTTATCACTAAAACTTTTACATTCTATAAGCGCTATCGGGTACCAAATACAGTATCTATCCTTACCATGTAGGATCGTTTTGGGTTAAAAGCAGAAATGCCCCCCAAAAAAACAATGACGCGCCTCCTCCTCCTCCCTCCCTCAATACCATGAATTACTCCTCAAAAAAGAGAAAAATGCCCCTGAAAACAACACTTAAATGTTTTTGGGGTTTTCCAGTGTTTCTATTCAAGTTTTCTTTTTATTCTGTATTGAACTAATTTAATTCTTCCCTCTAAAAATTTCATTGGTGCAGTCTGCGTCATAGACAACCGTTGGGGGGGGGGGGGGGCATCCGCTGTTGGTAGGCATCCTTGGCTAAAAGGAAACATTATTTCAATGTTTTAACTCTCGCAAGAGTGAGAGCCTATTCCCCAAACGGAAAGAGAAAAATACTCCGTCAAATTTCAATAATGCTGCCTGCAACATGACCCCCCCCCCCGTTGAGCACATCTGTTTTACACCAGCTGACCCTACTGTCATTAAATATTAATTTTTTTATATGAATACAATGGATTTTACGCTAGAGAAAAACAAAAAAACTCCACTATAATAAGTTTTAAAATGCTATTTCAAAGTTGAGAAAAGTTGAGGTCTTTCCCCCCTCTTTTTACGGTTTTAGCTATTTTTTCCGTTGTTTACCATAGTATTCCAAATTGTTTACTACAGAAATTATGTTTGGCAGACCAAGTAGAATTAAGGTGAGGATAGCCTAAAAAGGGAAAAATTTACAAAAATTATTTTATTGCTCATTTCCTAATTTCAAACACGGAAAAAGTTTCATAAAAAAAAAAAGTTATAAGCTGGTTTAAGTTATGAACGCTAAATGACAAAACATGTTTTTTTTTCCGCGTCAGTAATCTTGTGTGTATAGTGAATGCATGTGCTTGTTTACATGTTTTTTGAATCCCTAACATTTTTAGACAGTAGCAGAATTTTAGTAATATTTCACATAACGATGCAATGGGTAAGCATTTTTTACGTTTTTAGAGCATGTGTTACCAAATACACTACTAAAAAGTAATATTGCAACGCCAAGAAAAAATGAGTGTTGCACCATGAAAATAGCAGGAGCAATAATGTTGAGACGGATATGAAAATTATTAAAAAAACAGAAAAAATGGATTAAAACTTTGCCAACAAATGACAAGTTTTTCAGAAAAATTATGGTCACATGAGCTATTCCTTTCCTATATTGTAATGTAAAGAGTTACTTAAACTACCTGATTAAGATAGCTGAAACTGGAGTTGGGGCAAACCTAACCTGTCAGCTTCGTAATGCTGTGATTAGGATCTTCTCGGAGTTTATTGCTCTGGTTTTATTTGATGAGTACTACAATCTCAGTAGATGTTTTACTTCCCTTACATATGTTAAAAAATTTTTTCCATATAGTTACAGCACTAAGAAGGAAAAGTACATCCGGAGCTAGGGTGGGACTCGAACCCACCGCCTCAAGTGTGGAAAGCGATCGCTTACACCACTGAGGCTCCTGTGATTAGGATCTGCGGAGCCTTCACAATGCTGCCGATTTAGGTTTTCCCCAATTATAGTTAATACAGGGGTGCCTACCCCCGTAAGCTCATGAGCGCACCCCCCCCCCCCCCCAATATCGCAAGGACCTCCCCTCCAAGAGCAAAAGCCCATCCCCAATGAGAAAAATTCTGCTAAAAACACCCCCCAAAAAATTTCAATAGTTCAGTCTCCACTACAACCCCGTGGGTGCGATACCCCTGGATTTCGTTGAAACTTCGATAATTTCACTCACGAAATTTAACATTAGGGGCCCTTCATTAGCTACGTAAGGGTCCCAAGGGAGAAGGAAGCTTAGAAAAATCTCTACATACCCTTACCTTGCCGGGAGGGGGGGGGGGGTCAAACCCACTCTTACGTAATATTTTCCAAGTCGATATTTATAGTTAGAAATCGCGCGGTCAAGTGTTTTGTCAGAGATAATATTTCATTTGCGTCTGATAGGTGAAAAAACGCATTAGGATGAGCTGTTTTTTACTTGTTTACAAAGAATGAACAGTGTGAAATATAATTAAAGAATCGTACTACGTATGGCATGCTCTATTTTTAATTAATTTCGCATCAAATAAAAGTCTTTGACTTACGTCCAGCTGGGAGTTTTAGTGTAACTGATCTTTTTATAACAACAATTTATTATTTTGAAAAACAAAATGGAATCTTACACTGTTAAAACTACAGGTTGCATTCGGCACCTTTCAGGGGTGAAACGCTTGTTCACCAGCGGCACCCAATACGGAGCCGAAATTTCACCTCTAACTAGGGTGAAAAACAGGCACCTTTCAAAAAGTAGGCAACCGGGGTGAAAAGAATGAACCTTCGGAGAGAGAAATGGCACCCTTACTGTAGATCCTCCCCCCCTCCCCCGTATTGTGTGCGTTTTTGAATACAGTTGTGTATTTTTCTTTTTTTAATAGTTTTGTTTTGATTCATGATAGTCTACGTTTTGCACACTTTTCACATTGCATGAATTCAGTACTGGAAATGATTAAAACTTGTAATTACAGCATTTGACCATATTTCAGAGTTTTCAACATAGTTAAGAAGTGCTCATTGCTTTAATTCATCTGATCGTTCTCTACATCAGTGTTTCTCAACCTCTTTTGACCCACGGGTCGGTAAAAACAAATGAAAAACATTGCGAACCTGTGAAATTTTTATCCTTTTCTTAAAAATAAATAAAATAAATAATAATAATTATAATAACTCTCGGGGCGGTAAAAAACTTGTGAAAAAATTCTGCGTACTGATGAGTTTTTTTTTTTTTTTTTACAAAGTAATATTAAAGATGAATAAAACAATAAATATCTACAGACTTTATTTGGTATCAAAGAGTTGTCACAAATATATTTAAAGTTAAAGACGAGTAATTATTTGAATAATCATAGTTAAGTTAATGATCATTTGTGAGAAATAACCGCACCGAAAGTAAAGTGTAAATGTACTTATGAATTATTTACATGAACAGCCAAAAATATTCTGGGATATTAAAGTTACGATAAAACAAAATCGTTTCTAAAACGTTCAACATTTCAATCGAAATAACAATAAAATAAAATGCGCATAAAATTTTTCGACAGTTAAAAATTTAAAGAAACTCCTAACACTATCGAATAACCGCTAACAGGAAATGATTCAAACACTTGAACGAAAAAGCAAAAGAAAAAGATAGACGGAGAGAGATTTCTTTTTTATTTTTTGCGCTCGCTACAGGAAGCACAAGAATCATTTTTATTTCGGTTCTCACTTGTTGGTTATTGAAAATATCATTGCGGTTACTATTTCGGTGATTAAATGTTGCTTATCGAGTACTCAAGAAAATAATGATAGATACATTTAGTAGCGTTTTGTGTGAATGATGGAATTTTCACGATAGTAACGGTAACCTGAAAATAAACAACTAACGGTACTACGGTATCGTAACGGACTAACGGTAACTGAAAAGCATTAAACGTACTTTTAACTATGTTTGAAAGCCCTAAAAGCTACAAAGTGATCAAAAGCTGTATTACTTGTTATTTTAAAGAATTATCCTACAAAAGTTGAGATTTAATCCAATAGTGTACTTCATTCAATGTGAAAGACGTAGAAGCCACGCGTAGAGCAACCTATCATTCGTCCGCCATATTGAAGTGGTTGAATGGTGAATGTATGCCGGAAGCGCATGCGCCAGCAAGTCATTTAGCGATTGCTCGCTGTTTTGGCACCCCTGTCTACGACTGTCTGCTACTTTCGCACCTCTGCTTTACTTCCTGGCCAGTATGGCACCCTTGGTCACCATGCTTTCACCTTAGGGGGAATATATTCACTCGTCTGGAACCTCTGGTTATAACAGTGTACATAAGAATGGGTCGAGGGGTTTGAAAAATTTTAGGAACCCTTACAAGGGGGTAGGTGGGGAGGTGCCAAAAATTGCCAAAATCATCCTTGCGTAATGAATGAATGGCCCCTTACTACACACAACTTTTGTTTGAAAATATGAAATCCAACAAAGGAGGAAACACACACACACACACACACACACACACATATATATATATATATATATATATATATATTAGGGTGGTCCTTATTTATATGGGAAAAATTTTTTTTCGGAATTCAACAAGTGACGTTCCCTAATTTTGTGAAACTATAATAAAAAGTAATCGGTGCAAAATTTGAACTCGATCGGTCAATAATAACACATGCCCCTAGGACGTTGAACTTTAAAACTTTTGATAATTTTCTCACAAATCTTCGAGTTTTTACTTCAGACTCCGTACATCGTTTCTCCTATGTTTGCGAAATATTTTTACAGTGAGGTAGCACTAAAATTAATCTTTTTAATAACTTCATATCGTCTAAAGATTTTACATTGAATAAGAATGAAATATTGCTTTAGAAACTTTACCTTAATCGTACGCTTTTCTCAATGTATCTCCATCGTGTGCATTTTTTCCCGATAGACTTGGAGTGTGTGTAAAATCCTAAATTGCTTTTGTGACTCATATTTGGTAAATTGAATGTGAAATTCTTCGATTAATTGTGCTCCTCTTGCAGTTGTATCATTCACAACTTTCAGCATTTTAACGATATCTCTTCCCTTTAAATAGCTTCCTTCATTTTGCCATGAATCAGGATCAAATAGGAAAACATCTTTTTGTGTTTGCAACTTATCAAACAGTTTTATTGACTTGTATTTGATTCTATAAAGAGGAAGATCTTTACTAAGAAAGTATTCCAAATCATCTACTGTTAATTGAAATTTTTTATACAGTCATCAGACACGTCTTCCTATTCAGCAAGCATTTTTTGGACTAGTCTTTTCCTATCTTCAAAGTTAATTCCTTCATCCAATATGGACAAAGCTACTAGTTCATCCCCTAAGTACCACAAGTGATTTATGAATTTTTCAATCACTGCTTCTGCTGCATGTTTGTCATCATTTTGTACGCTGCAGGTTTTTTAGACACTAGACATATTAATTTAAAAGGCCTAGAATGGGTTTCTGCGAAACAGTATATCTTCATACAACATTTAACTGTAAAACAGCATTTACGAGCAAACTCTTCATGTAGTGTCAATTTAAATTGCTTCCTAAATATATAAATTTTCAAACAAGAAATTCCTTTTGCTATCCCTCTGGGTCAGGGATAAGCTCCAGGTTGCCGAAAACATATCCCTGTAGGAGGGAGGACTTCACCAAGAAATATTATTACACGTTATGAGAATTCTCTGTAATACTTCTTAATTCCGCTTTCTATGAACAATAATAGGTCATCAAATTCTTCTTTTAGAATTTGAGTGGTATGTATAATTTTTGAATTTTGAAGAGCTTAACTAATGGAATATCGAATTTAGAACTAAGAAGGGCAAGAACTTCTTTAAAGACACTCTGCAGTACGATTTCAAGTGCATGAACATAGCAATACAAATGCAATATATCACCGTTCAGCTTTTGCTCTAAAAAATTACATGCACAATTTATACGGCCGGTGTTGTAAGCCGCTGTATAAAACACTACAGCTTGAACAGTTAGCAATAAAGAGCAATCATCTAAGATATCATATACAACTGAAGAAATATCTCAGAAATTCTGATTAGCTGTTCAACATTGGAACCTGAAGCTCTCATGGTAAGCCTATCGGCGTTTTTTTCCAGTTACATCTGAATGTAGCTTTGTATCCCAAGGAATAACTAAAAAATCTAAATTTTAATTCATGAAATCTGATTTTACCTCTCGAAGATTTTCTCTTGCTCTCTTAAGGGATGTACGATTGAGCATAATTATTTCGATTATTTCGATTTAAATTTACTGCATCTATATAGAGTGTTAATAAATGAGCAGCATCTTTGTCCCTCATATGGCATTTGTCTAACATTGATGAAATGCGAGCAGATATCAATAGTTGTCAAGCTTTTTAGCGTTGTGGCAGACCAGATATAGAAAAAAGGTTCAACGGGTTAGGCTAGATACCCATTTCGGTTTTTAAATCTTGTGAATTGCAAGAGGAATTTGCTGATAATAAAGGACTATGTACTGAAATAGAAGACAGTTTAAAGTATAGATTTTTACATTATTCCGATCTGGAATTTTTTTTAATTTATATTTTAGATATGGAAAATAGAGTTTATTTTTATGGTAGGGTAATCGAGTATTTTTGAAAATTTAAATGATGAGAATGCATAAACATTTAAGTATATAACTAAAGAACAGCGAATCAAAATATAACTGTCATTACTTATATTTATAACATGGAAACCTAGTGACCCTATTTGCCACACCTATTACATACACAGAAAATTTTCTAAATCAACACCCCCAAAGCCTGGAGGAGGCAATTTATTGTTGTCAAAAATCATTCATTAATGGCCTATGCCATTCATTAATGACCTTTAGAATCCCTTGTGTCCATCTTGGTGGAAAGAAATATTCCCCTGCCGCTTGGTTTGAAACGAGCTCGAATAGCGGTATGCCTGTCCCAAGGCCATTGGTGTACATGTACCCTATGTAATATGTAAAATTTTACAGAATGAAAGTGAGAGAATGGTTGGTCTGGAAGTAGCAACATCTATTGAGGTTCAAAATTACTTTAAATATGAAACCTAGGAATATTTTTACATAAAAATGAGAAAATCCGCAATTTTTTCTTTAAAACTCAAAAAAGGAGGCCCTAGGGGCACGTGTTAATACATGGATTGACTCAAAATTTTGCATGGATCATTTATTTGTATAATGGAACAAATTGAGGGGGCGTCGTGTAAAAAATCTACAACTTCAAAAATAAGGACCACCCTAATATATATATATATATATATATATATATATATATATATATATATATATATATATATATATATATATATATATATATATATATATATATATATATATATATTAGAATGGTCCTTATTTATATAGGGAAAAAAATTTCGGAACTCAACAAGTGACGCCCCCTAGTTTTGTGACACTATAATAAAAAGTAACATGTGCAAAATTTGAACTCGATCGGTCAATAATAACACGTGCCCGTAGGCCGTTGAACTTTAACACTTTTGATAATTTTCTCACAAATCTTCGTAATTTTACTTCAGACTCAGTACTATTCCAGGCCCCACAATGTATGTCCGTAAAAATTTTTAGGTCCAGAGATTTTCTCTTTAGAATCTTGATCTGTAGGTGTTCTAAATGTGAGAATATCTTGGGTAGACATGTTGAATCCTGCGCGAAATAATTTTACAGGCCATCAAAGATAGCGGCCATTTTGGTTCACTTGCTCATTACGTTTTTCGCAACGTGCGTACCTATAAATTTATTTTCAGTTTTGAACTGAAGTTTTTAGGTTTTAGAAAGTCAGTTAATGTAATAGTTATGTCATAAAAACCGCTCTGGCTTTTTTCTACAATTTTTACGTGAGGTATCTGTGACGTTTTTTGTTTAAAAAATTTTAGTTACTTAAAAGTGTACAAAAATTAATAACTCTCAATGAAACCAAACG